>NC_133617.1:232037156-232129618 GCF_048593235.1 Sminthopsis crassicaudata
GAAAAATGCTTTCTCAGACAGTTACTGTGTGATCTTAAGCAAATCTGGCTTAATCTCTGACTGCCTCAGTTTCTTCACCTTTACAATGGTGTGATTAATAGCAATTATTTCCTAGGGTTGTGAGGATAAAATATTTATGAAATGTTTTGTAAATGTCAAAGCACTATATAAATGCTAATTATATTATTTTGCACTTGAGTCTGTACCATATAATTGTGCATTTGGAGTTTGAAGAGATCCTAGAGATCATCACTTAGTCCAACTTTTTTGTTTTACACAGTTAAGTACCCAAAGTCATACTGGTAGGAATATGATACTTTATTATTTAGAATTATGATATTTTAACTCCAAAGCCATGGCTCTTTTCATTACAACTTAATTGCTGATTCTGTATTTTGTTTTGTTTCCTTATGAAAAGGCCATTATTTAAAATAATTTTGCTATGTTGAGTTTTGTTTTCATTCAGTCTTAGACTTAAAGTTGGAAGGAACCTCAGAATACATCTAATCTAACCCTCTTAATTTACAGATGAGGAAAGATTTTCACTCAAGGAAGTGGAGAAGATTCTCCACTCAGGGAAGTAGAAAATCCAAGGTCACAAAGGTTGTAAGCCAGAGGCAGTGGTCATATTTTAGTTTCATATTGCAAGAATCTGATTCAGGGTTAATTATTCATTGATTGTAAAGGAAGGGTAATAAATGAGCTAAGTAAAGCATAAAAAGAGAAACTAAAACCTGGCTAAAATGGTGATTAAATTTTATTACTGATTATCATTGTTCATGGTACTATTTTAATATTTGTTAAATTGAATTAAGTGTTTTAAAATAAATATGAAATAAATTTTTAAAAAAAGTTACCAATTAGTAGAACGTTATTTTCCCCTTATCTTTCATTAGGATTTTTTTTTCATTTCCTACTTTTCTTTGGACAAAGACTATTTATTACCTTTCAGAAATGTAACTCCACTTCCAAGTAGGAACTACCCAAAAAATTCTTGGGTAGTTGCAGAGTTGGGGGGAAGAAGAGGGGAGGTTGGACCTATTTAGAGAGTTGCCATGGACACTTACAATGATTTCCATGATCAGACAGGTCTTCCTGATATCAACAACCAGCTCAAATCTAATCCCATTTGCCTCAGTTTCCTCATCAGCAAAATGAGCTGAAGAAGAAAATGGCAAACCACTCCAGTTTCCTTGCAAAGAAAATCCCAAATGGATTCACAAAGTGTTGGACATGACTGAAATATGACTGAACAAAATTATCATCTGTACACCCTTGAAAGAGTGCTAGACTAAGTATCAGAAAAGGAATTTTAGTTTATACTCTGAGTAACCATGGGCAAGTTACCTCTGATTCTTAGTTTCCTTTTCCATAAAATGAGGATTTTACCACCTATAATAAGCACCACACAGTTGTATTGTGAGGCTCAAATGAAATAATATACACATGGTACTTTGACGATTTTAGAGCACCCTGTCCCTGTGAAGAATCATGGATTGTTGTCAGAATACCTGAGATTACATGCCACTTTTGCCACTTGTTACCTATATATGCCCCAACCTATCATTTAATTTCTCTAGGTCTTAATTTTCTTATCCAAAAAAGAATGTGGAAACACATGCTTCTAAATCTATGATTCTGTGATAATAATAATTATTATTGTTATTATTATTATTATTATTATACAAAACCATTATTATTATTAGCTATATAACTATAGGTCCAGTTACTTAACTTTGGTGGACCCCAACTTTCCCATCTGTAAAATGTGATGTTCTGTCACAAATCTTGCTATCCTCAAAAGGCTGTTGTGAAATTCAAATGGGATACTAGATCAAAAAATGTTTTTTAAGATGTAAATACAAGTTTTTTACTATCATGGGTTAAAGTTTCAACTACAGGGGGCAGCTAGGTGGTGCAGTAGATAGGGCACCAGCCTTGAATTCAGGAGGACCCGAGTGCAAATCTGGACTCAGACACTTAGCACTTCCTAACTGTGTGACCCTGGACAAGTCACTTAACCCCAGCCTCAGGGGGAAAAAAAAAGTTTCAGCTACAACTATATGGCATAGTGGTTAAGAGTGCCAGTTTTGGAGTTGGGGAAAACTTGAAATAAAATCCCAGCCTCAGATACTTACCAGCTATGTAATCTTGGACAAGTCACTTAACCTGTCTGCCTCAGTTTTCTCATCTGTAAATGGGAATCATACTAGTTCTTATCCCACAGGGTTGTTGCAAGGATCAGAGAATGAGATAATTTGTAAATAACTTTGCAAAAGTTAAAGTGCTGCATAAATGGTGGCGATTATGATGGTGATGATGATGATTTTTAATATAATCCCTTCTTGTTAGAAGTCTTCTAGTGAATTTCTAAGAATTATTAGTCTAGAGAGAATTATTAGTCTAGCTAACTCCAAAACATTTTTTACTTTTAGGAAGTCAAGAATTACAGTTTTTAACTAAATTAAAATATCTTGCACTTTCTTACTCCCTAGTGTATAGAATATACACAAACACAAGCATATCATTTTAATGTTACTATAAAAAGGGAAAGAGATAGGAACCTATCTCTTTGTTTAGTCTTTGTAAACTGATCTGCCAAGGCTTCTTATATCAAACTCAAAAGAAATTTTCTAAGTTATTGTTACACTAGAATTCTTTTGTATTGAATAGGGAGAGGGTCTCAACCAGTAGTTTTGTTGGTATCTGGAAGTCCTAGCTGGGGAGTATCAATCAATGGGGATATCATTTTCTCAGCAATTTAATAGTCTTAGACTACCTAAAGAAGTGTTGTTTATTGAGGCTTGAAAAAAAAATGTATTTATATTTTGTTATTTTTGTTGTAGTAGAATTTGATCTGTTTTTTACTTAGAATTAGGATACTGTTGTACAAAGGTGATGGAAAGACAAAAGGGAGGGGAGGATTGTGGGAGTCAAGGTGAGGGGATAAAAGAAGCCGGAAGAGACACTAATAAATATTGATTAAAAAAAACTTTTGGAACTCTAAAGTGAAACTCTCCATTTTCCAACACCTTGTTAAATCAGGAAGTCATTATTTTTAAATTGTTATGCTTCAGAATAATTTTTAAGCCTTCAGAAGATGGAAAGAATAGAAATTCCCATGAACAAAAAATAAAATTATGCTTTTCTACACAGGATTTTTTGCTCTCATCACATTAGAAATTTAAGTCAAAAAAGCCACTGCTCTCCTGGAATTTATCTTCTAAGATAAATAATATTCAACTCGACCAAATACAGTCTTTTAAAGAAAAACTAAAAACAAGAAATCACACAAATAAAATCGAAAAAAGGGTGGGTGGAGCCTTTAAATCATAAATGTAAAATTCAGGTATTTTATTTTTAGCATTTGTCTTCATTTCTTTTCTGTGTGTCCCTAACATCTATTGCATTCCATAAATCAGTTGAACTGATTTCTTTTTAAATCTTTGAACTTTCTGTCAAAGTTCCTAGAATACAGTCACAATACCACTGATATTTAGTAAAGTTACTGAATATTCTTAACTTCACTTTTCACCAGTACACACAAAGGAAACCAGCCATCCCGAATGATTCTTGATAACTCTGTCCAAGAGGAAATACAAAGAGGAAGTCAATCTGAGAGCTGGACAAGACCGGAATAATTTCACCAGAACAAGACACAATATTCATAGAAGGTCGGAGCTGGAAGAGACCCAGCATGTGTTTGTCAGCTTTTTGTGTGTGTCACGGACCACTTTGACGGTCTGGAGACGCCTGTGAATCCTTTCTCAGAATATTTTCAAATGTATAAAATACACAGGACTACAAAGGAAACCAATGATAATGAAAAGTTTTAAAAGTGCATATATTAACAACAAGCTCACAAACTCCGAGTTCCAGCTTTAGAGTTTCACGGATTCCATCTCCCTCATTCAACAGGGAGGAAACGGAGGCAGTTTCAGTGACTTGACCAGGGACACACAGTTATAGTAAATGCGTACATCAATATTAGAACTCAGTTCTTCTAACTCCCAATTTCTAGCCAATTTCTCCGGACTACGAAAGCTTAAATATGTCCCAGAGAAGTAAAGAGAGAATGGAGTAACCTTGGGCTCAAGCCCTTGCACTCTTCGACTGTGAAATGGGCAGATCTCTGCTCCGGCCCCTTATAGCGGGAATCCCTGCGACCTGTACTATAACCTTGGATGACCTTGGGGGTTTTCAGGACATCTCCAGGAGCCTGCACTTTCCGGGAGCGCCTGGGGAGAATTTAGAACTTCCCGGGCAGGCGGCACGCGGACACGCCATGGAGGGAACCTCGCGCGAGCGCGAAACCCCGGGAAAGGCCGGGCGGGTCGGTCTTGGAGGGGGGGGGGGGGGGAGGCATTCTCTCTGGACTGATTTGCGCGCTGCGGGAGGGCAGACGAGCTCAGGGGAAACGCAGGCCGAGAACGCCGACGATAACGCCCATCTGCCTCATCCGGCTGGGCTGAGAATTTTAGTCTCGTGGACAAAGGATGGAAAAGCTTTGGGCTGAAGCGCAGGATGTTCTGGATGCACTGACTTCCATAAACAAACTCCCTCCACCCACCCCGCCGCGACGCAAACCTCCGGCCCCGAACCACGAAGTCGCCCTCTTAGGGCAAGGGAGGGGCTAATTTAGTCGCCTCCTTAATTTCCCCGCGGCTGCTTAAGTAGTTCGGTCCGTCTCTGTGGGTGCACTAGTGAGGGGCGGGGAAAGGGGGGGGGCCGGAGAAGCGCCTCCTTTGCCTAGGCTCTCTATTCATCCCCCGGGAATCCGCCCGGGACCACGCCGCCATGTTTGATCAGGATGTGTGACACGGTTTTGGCCGAGGCCGAGCCTGGGGGATTGCAGGGTGGGGCTGCCCAACAGCCCCTACCCCCGGGGAGGGAAGAGAGAGGCGCGTGACCCCGGCCGAAGAGAGGGCACTAGTGGGGGGGGTGTCCCCGCGCCGCCGCAGGGGGCCGGAAGGTGGGGGATACGAGAGCAGGGTGGGGAGGTGCGAGTTCCGGTGTCCTCGGGACTTACTCCCTCCCTCCCTCCCTCCCTCGCCCGCGCAGGTAGCCGCAACGGCCGAGGAGGAGGAGAAAGAGGAGGAGGAGGAGGAGGAGGAAGAGGGGCGGGAGGAGAGTAAGAGAGGCGGAGCCGAGCGAGAGGGGAGGAGAGAAGAGGTGGAGAGTGAGAGTCAGGGGTGGGGGGAGCCCGGGAATTCCCTCCTCCGAGAAGTAAGGAGTCTAGGGCTGGTTGCTGCTGCCGTCGACAGGCGCTCACGGAGGTGGAGGAGGCGGTGAGGGCGGCGGAGGGAGAGGGAGGTCCCGCTGCCCGCCCGGATCCCGCGGCTTTCGCCTGCCTCCGTTTTCCCTCCCCTCCACCTTCCAACCGAAGCTGCTCCCACCGCAACCGACACTCATGTGAGCGGGCCGAAAGCAGGTAAGACCTGGCAGTCCCTCCCTCCCCACCTCCCCCCTCCTTGCTGAGCTCCCCAGGAAAGAAGTCGCCCGAGCCCAGAGAGCGCTAGGCCCCAACAGCTCTCGGAGGCCGCCTCCTTCCCCCTCCCCTTGGAAGCTCCCCCTTTCTCGCTTCGGGCTTCGCGTCTGGAAGTTGGGGAGAAACTTATCTCTCCCGGTAGTACCCCTTCCCGGGTCCGGGCTTGGGGGGAGGGGCCGCTCTGCTCTCTGGCCGCTCCCCCGCCGCTCTCCCCTCCCCCAGCGGGTGTGTCTCGCTTCCTTCCAGGTAGACCGGGTCCCCCTCCCTCCGCGGCGCCCGCCAGGTTGGGGCTGAGAGCCTGGTCTCTGGCTGTTAATGCCCTCGGAGCGATGTAACTCTTCAGTCTTCCCCGGGGTCCGGTGCCGCCAACCTTGCTGGGAGGGGAGGGCATTTACGAGGCGCCCCTTCCCAACTTAGGTCCCCAAGCGAGGTCCGGCCAGCGAGGGAAGCCGCGCTCCTGCCTGACTTAGTGCGATCGGGGACCTGTCTGTTGGCTGATGCCTGGTGACAACTGCGCCGGGCTTGGGGCGAGCCTCTCCCTTTACTGGGGTTGATTGAAAACCGCAACATGCAAAAGTTTTCCTTTGTTTTGGGCTGGGGGTTGTCATTCAGGAACCAGTTTTCACCGTGTTGTGGCCACTTCTTAGTGTTCACAGTTATATTTTCATTTCCCAGGGGGAGGTGAAAACTTCATATGTTTTGTTTTCTTTTTGTTCATTGTATCCAGGGTGTGCTTTATGGGAGTGGGGGCGGGTGATGTTTTAAGACGATATTTAGAGATTGTGGGCTTCTCCCCCCCCCCCCCCATTCTCTTTTTAAAGTTTTGGCCCTTTTATGTTCTAATTGATTTGGTTGTATAGAGATCGGAATATAGCGCAGCTTGGTTCTCTGTTGAATGATCATTTATGAATAATTAATGCAAAAAATAAAACTCCACTTGAACACTATTTTTGAATTAATGAATTCAGGATATGAGAAGATAGGTTTCTAACCGTAAATGTAATTCCAAGCCCTTTTGCTTTATGCATTGCTTTGGCTGAATGCCATGGTTTAGGTGGCATTCAGGAGGACTGGAACTGGAACGGGTTTCTATCTCACCTTATGCATAGCCCGGCTTAATGTTCGTTGAATGAATGTATAGTCATAGACACTCATAGGTATTATGATAGTAATGATAGGTAGTATGATGGCTGATATTTCTGTCGGCATTGAAATATGTTACATTAATGCATCTCTCTGGATATTAACTGAAGTTAGAGCGAGAATAAGTATTTTAGTCTGATTTCTTAAGCATTAGGAATGCTTCCTAGATCATCTATAATATTCCCGTACTAAGATTTTCTTATTTATAAGCCAGATTGGTAAAGAAAGTTCAGACACCTGTCGTGTTAAAAGATTCAAGAAAAAGAAATGTTTGTAAAGTTTACTAAATTTTGTTTTTGACCATTACAAAAGGAATTTCTAATTTCTAAACCAATCAACAACCTGGAAAAAGGTTTTCTTTGGATTGATTCTACACCTGTGAAATTTTAGCCCACTTTCCCCCAGGGAAAAAGAGAAGTTGGACCTATAACAAAAGTAGATCTTTGGCCACAATTACCATGATATTATAACACAACTTTTACTTTGCACAGTGTTTTTGCTGACTTCATAAACCACAAATTGACTCCTTTCTGCTCAAAAGTAGACAATTCCTGAAGTGAAATTACAGCTTTGGCTTCTCTTTTGGGGATAGGTCTTATAGCTGAAATCTATACTAGTATAAGATTGAAAGGAGTTTATTAGTTATCTAGCAGAATGAACTCCTTCATATCTGTAATATTTTAAAGGATTTATGCTGAAATAATCTAAAACTAGTATGTTTTAACTGCAACATTAACACCTCACCTTTGGGGGGAAATTTGATTGTTTAGTCTTTCAAAGTATGAGTAATTTTAAACACTAGTATTTCATTAATATATGTGACTTATTACATAATACAAAAAAGTTAATTTAGAACTCATACTGACATCTGTTTCAGTGATTTGTACACATGTTGGTACTCCTAATGGTGAGGGGAAAAGTTGGTTGATATCTCTATGGAAAAGAAGGACCATCTACGCATATTTTTGTATCCACACACATGTGAAATATGTAATTAAGATTGGAAAGTGTTAGGATTACAAGGTGCTAACTCAGGTTGTCTAAACAATTCTCTAGCTCAGAGTTTACACTTTTAAAGGAGTTTACACTTTTAAAAAAGCAAGTTCATTGGTTGAAGGAGTTCCCACAAGCCCATTCTCTGGGAGGATAAAAGAGAAGGGCAGTTGAGAAGGAGATGGTCTAGATTGGGAGAAGAACAAGACTTCCCTAGAGAACTTCAGGGAAGCTCGAGGAGATTCAGAGCCAGGATTCATGAAGAAGAGGATTCCAGATTCTACCTTCGCTCTGGCTGGAGGCTCCAGAAGCCTCCCAAGAAACCTGCTCACAGAGGAAAAGATCTACAAAAAAACTCCTCCCAGAGAAGGATTACAATTAAGAGACGACAGGGCTTTAAAATCTAGTAGTTTTCTTTTTTATTTATTTATTTTTTTATTGTAGCATTTTATTTACAAGATATGTGCATGGGCAATTTTTCAGCATTGACAATTGCAAAACCTTTTGTTCCAACTTTTCCTCTCTTTCCCCCAGATGACAGGTTGACCAGTGTAGTTTTCTTTAAAAAGGAATTCTTTCAAGGATACTCCAAGGACATGAACCAGATTAACACAGGTGTTCCCTTGACAGAAATAAGGAGGTCTTTTTCAATTCTAAGATCCTGTAATGCAATTTTGAGCTGCTGGAATTAGCTATGATCAGTTACTCAACCCTTTTCTATAGCTATTCAATTCATTTATAGTTATTTAAAAGAAAAAGCTCAACAACAACAACAAAAAGTTATGAACTAGTTGAAAAGAGAAAAAATAAACTGATTAAGCTAAAAAAAAAAATGAAATTCTTCCTTATAGATTTAAAGCTGTTCAGAGTATCTAATTCAACCTTTCCACCATCCCAAGAAAACTGTACCAAAGTCAAATTGTTTTATAAGGGAGAAGAGTCAAGATTACATTCTAGGATCCTCTGATTCCAAATCTAGTGTTCTTTTAAATGATCATGAAAGTAAAGGCAAGTTCTCAAAATTTTGTCTTATGTACCTAATACTGTTCAAGTTACTTGTATGTTTAATTTTCTGTAAATAAAAGTATTTATGCCTCTACAACATGTTTTTGAGAACAGAGATGGTGTTTTATTGTCTTATTTTTGTATCTCTTCATTGTAGCCATAACAATATCATATACATAAGAAGTACTTAATCAGTATTTGTTTAATGAAAAATATCTTAACCATAGTTTCTAATTGTTAAACTTTCATTTTCACAGAATACTGTCATTTTTTGAATGAAATTTTTCTTGATGTTTAATAAACTATTGGAGTTAAGGAATTTTCCTTTTTCCATTTTTCTCTTTTAATAGCTTTTTTTGCTTTTCAAAAAGCAAGCATAACTATTATCTGTTTTCCTTTAGTACTAATTTTAAATGTTTATGTATATATTAACATAGGTCTTATACTAATTTTTAAAACGGTGGGTTATATCACAAAAGCAAACAACTGTAGAATGTGGCAACTCCAGAAAATTTGAGAGAAATTCCATTTGGCTATTGATATCTAGGCTGCTTCTAGGAAATTATCAAATTTTGCATATATATATATATATATATATATATATATATATATATATATATATATATATATATATATATGTGTGACATACATAATTCTCAACAGAAAAGAATGGGAATATATGAGAGCTATATGGGTGGTATGGTTGTCAAATTCTCATGTCTTCCAAATGAGATTATTTCATGTGAGCAAGGTTGCTGTTTGGGACTTATTTAATGACTTCTTATAATAGAAAATGTAAATAAATGGTTTACTAAATCTAGTACTCTTTTTATTATTATTATTATTATTATTATTATTATTATTATATCTTTTTATTTACAAGCCATATGCATGGGTAATTTTTTCAGCATTGACCTTTGCAAAACCTTCTGTTCCAACTTTTCCCCTCCTTCCCCCCACCCCTCCACTAGATGACAGGTAGACCAATACATGTTAAATATGTTAAAGTATATGTTAAATGCAATATATGTATACATATTTATACAGTTATCTTGCTGCACGAGAAAAATCGGATTTAGAAATAAGGTAAAAATAACCTGAGAAGGAAAACAAAAATGCAAGCAATCAATAACAGAAGGAATGGAAATGCTATGTTGTGGTCCACACTCATTTCCCAGTGCTGGGTGTAGCTGGTTCTCTTCATTATTGAACAATTGGAATTGTAAATCTAGTACTCTTAACTATATTTATATTACTTTATTGATTTCATATCAATTCATACTTGAAAAAATCAATCTATTCATAATTTGGACATAATTCAAATCTTTAAAATAACCAAATTAATTTGTTTTGTATATATACCTAGTATTTGCCCCCTCATATGTAATGTATTTTATCCTTCTTAGCATGGAGAGACCATGTATATTTTATTTCATTTGTATAGTGCACAACACCATTTTCTTTGGAATGTTGGTCTTTAGCATTATACTTATCCTTCATTCATGTAGATTTGAAATTTTGAGTTTGCAGAATTTATAAATAGCGTCATAAATAAATTGTAGCTGAACTATAGAATTCCATTGCTGTAAGGGCCATTTGCCTCTCTCCCTCCTAGATTCACTTGAATTTAAGGGGCTGAGCAAATGATCCTATGCTTCCATCCCTTCCCTATTTCTTTTCTTCTTTGGAAGGTTTTTTTGCTTTTTTGCTTTTTTTTTAGTCTTTGACTTTCAGTTAATTTGTCTGTGTCATTTTTGCATTGTGTATCAAATTTGAAGCATGTATTATTTACCCCTTTTTCCCTGTCAGCTGCTCTAGGATTGGAGGTCTGCGTTTCAACTGCAGCTGCTGGGTGACTGTGACATTATCTACCTTCTGATATAGCTCAAAGGGAGAGTTAACCAAAGAAGCTTTAAAAGAAGCAGAAAGGAAAAGAAAATAACTAGTGTTGGAGCTAGTATTGTTTTAATTTTTGTATGCCAGAAAACTTTAGTTACAAAGTCAGTGCTGCTGCGTTAGGATATCAAATTTATTTTTTAGATTAATTTTTTATAATCTAACAAACAAGAACATTTCACCATACAAAGACTAGAAAGTAAGATTCTATATGAAAACCAAACTTGTGTTAAGAAGTTACATTAAATTTGTAGTAATGGTATGAATGGATCTCATTGTTCTGTTCACTTCTCTTTGCATACAAGTCTTCAATGGTTTCTCTGAATCCATTTTTTTTTTTAATAGAACAATATTCGATTACATTCATTTACCATAATTTATTCTTCTATTTCCCACTTGATGGGCATCCACTTTTTCCAGGGCTTTGTAACATAAAAGGTGTTGCTGCTTGCAAAAGTATTTTTGTGCTTATGGACTTCTTTTTTCCCCAAAAAACCCTAATGGTTTTGACTTTTTGAAATACATACCTTGTAATGGTATTCTTGGGTCAAGGATTAGCCACAAGTTACTTCTTTGGATTAGTTACCAAATTACTTTCCAAAATGATTGGAATTCAATAATTCTATCCGTAGTGTATCTCTCCTTCCACTAGACTTGGAGCTATTGCCCTTTTCTTTTGTTATTTTTGCCCAACATGGGTAAGAGCTATAGGACCTCAAGGTCATTTTTAATTAGCATTTCCCTTATCAATGATTTAGAAAAATAATTAAACTTTTGGATTATAGGGTGAGAAAGATGCCTGTGGGATGCATGGGATGCACAAGTAAATTGAATATTGAGGCTTAGTTGTAAAATGACTCATGGATCATTCCTAATACTCTTTTTCTCCCCTTCCCCTCAACCTCCTATTCAAACATTCTTATTTCTTTCTGGTTAAAATGTATGCTTCAAGTTAGATTTTTAACTATAATTTCTTTGTTTTCTGACTCCCATTCTTGGGAACACACTCCCTTCTTACTGAAATGACTAGTTTTTAGGTTTCCTTCTTGTTAGTGATGGTCTTTTTGGTGAGGCAATTGGGGTTAAGTGATTTGTCCAGGGTCACATAGCTAGTAAGTATTAAGTGTCTTGAGGCCAGATTTGAAGTAGGTCTTCTTTTTGAAGACTCTGTGGAATGCAGAGTTATTGGAATACAGAAAAATATTAGAATGTCTATTTCTGTTTATTTTTAATATACAGATTGACACTCCTCCTTTTCAGTCTCTTTCAGCACTTTAAAGTATTGCAATTTGCACGTGCCTAGCAAGGAAATTTGTGGGTTATGTTCTTAAATTTTAACATGATTAATGCTGAAAAAAATGTATACATGGCCTAAAAAGATAAGTACAAAGAAGTTGTGGATTAAGGATAATATTAATCATGAGGTTAAAAAAAAATCTGGCAAGAAAGCAGCCAAAAAAGTTTAAAATATTTAAAAACTAAATTTTTCATGTTACCAATAAAAGCTCATATCTTTTCTCTTGAGTTGGCCAGTAACTTAGGAAGGTATTTTAGTTCCAGGTTCCATATCTAACATAAAATGGCTGTGTGACCCTAGACCAGTCCTTTAGCTAGCCTCCCAGTGCTTTAACCATTTCTCTAAGACTATAAATTGGAAAGAAGGATACTTTCTGCATTGGTAGAGCATGTTCTAATCTAGGTGCATTGGTAGAGCAAGTTCCTTATATAGAAGCTCCCCAGTAGAAGTCACAGGTTCTTCACCCCCTTCCTCCCCCCAAAAAAAATCTGTACACTTTTTTTTTTTTTTAAATGTAAAAAGAACTTTCTAATCTATATGAAAATCTTCCAGGTGAACAGTTTAAGTGTCTTTTGAACTCCTTTGCTAAAAATATAAATATACATCTTCCACTTGTAGTTTGCAAATACTACAATTGATTGACTTCAAGAACTGTAACAACACACAGGCCAAATTGAAACAAACCTTTGCAGGATTGATGGATAAATTTGGGATTCTTAAATTTGGAACTATAGATGTTGAATAAGTATTTTTTGAAACTTTTTGATAATCTTGCAGAATGACTGAACACAGTTTGTAAACTGACAAAAAACAAACTGAACTTAGAATCAGACTTTTGAATTCTGTATCATAAACCAAGATTTAAAAAAATCAAATATTTAATCATAATTGCTTTCACTAAAATATATGTGCCTATTGGAATGAAAATAAAAATTAAGACAAATATTTGCCTTACTGTAAAAAAAGTTTTAAAATGGACTTTTAGTCCATTCTTTGTTAATTTTCTTTGTGTAAGTTTCATGACTAATTTATATATAATTGTTAGTAATACAGTACAATTGATTGTATACTAGTATATTTATATAATTTATAAATACATGAATGTGTATCAGGCGTGTACTTGTAAATTTTTTTATTGCAGTGCTTGAATTAAATTTGGAGTCTGGTAACTTGTTGCTTTGCTATATGGACTCCACAAAGTTCAGAGATCAGAATTCTAATAGATAATTTTTCCCAACCTCATCCGAAAATTGGAATTCTCCAACAGATAGTTCCATTGCCCATCCTAATATAAATTCCAGCTCTCCTATATCCAAATGTTCAAACTCTCTGACCATAGCCTTTCCCTTCTCTTTACTCTCACACACTCCCAAGGAGCAGTAAAGACTTTTACTAATTTATTGTAAATAATGAAGTAATGATAGTAGTATCTTTTCCAATGTTCTTAATTTTGACAACATTGTTAAATTTTACATATTGTCAGAAGAGAAAAACTTGTATACCAATATATAGTAAAGATAATTATAATTCAGCTAATAGAATGTAAGCTTCTTTAGAACAGTAATTTTGGAGTTTTTGCATTCTTGCTAGGCACTGAAAATATGCATTCTAAATTCCTTATTAAGCCCTTTTAAGGGCTTAATAAATACTCTTCAGTTAAAACTGGGATTAGAGGAAATGGTCATCATATCCTTATGGAGTGATACTATTTGACCAATTCCAGACTCTGCCATTGAAAAACTGATACTTCTGAGATGATACTAGTATTAATATTTTAACTGTAGCATCCTTGGTGTGTGTGAATGTACTAAGTCAACTTAATTATTATCAGTTCAACTTGTTTTTCTTCTTAAAACTTTTTCCTACTGTAATCTTCTATACATATCACAACTCTTTTGGTTAAATCTATCCAAAGAGAGTGACCATTTAAGTTTGAAGCTAGAGCTAGTAGTGTTGAGAGGGGAGTGATATTGATTCTGTTAGACTCGAAAAGAAGAGTGGAAATAGATGATAGATATGTCACACTTGTTGGTGTGGTACATTGACATCAATACAAGTGCGTTGATATTGATGCCTCATAGGCATGTTTTATGTATGCCTTTTATGATAATGACTTTTTAGACTAAGCATGATATTTAAATTTTAGGATAGACAAGTATTGTTTTTATGGACTATGTAAATATGAAAGATTATCTAGGTTTGTATAGAATGAATTGGCAAAACATTTTGAGACTTTGGGGAGTTGTGAATCTAGGAACCATTTTATTGGTATATGGAAATCCAACCTTAAAAATCAGTGTGGTTCAAGTGAAGGGAATCTTTACTCAGGACTCCTTTTGCTTCTTCTCTCCCCTTAGTTTTTTTTTTTTTTTTTTTTTTTTTTTTTTTTCTTCTTTGTCCTGGTAAAAAGTATAAAAGCAAAAGCATTGGAATATAAACTTTATTTGATAATATTAAAGTTTGCCAGTACATTAATAATAATAAAGACCCATATCTTTTATGAAAAGAAATGTTTTTAAGATGGGAGAAGAAAGTTTTTCTGATTTTCTTGTTGAAGTAGCATGTAATTATTCACAGGATCTGTCTAGTGGGAAGATTAAAGGGGAGTGGAATGGAGTAGGTAAAAACAAAGTCCTGGGAGAATGGATTGTTGACAGAAACCTCATAAGATGCATTTTCTACTAATATACATAACAATTTGTTTTAAATATCTGCTGTTTTTAAAGCTGCACTATGGAGATCAGTTTTTAGGAAAAACAAACAAAAAAACTAGTATTACTTTCATCATAAGCATCAGTAATTTTTATTGGGTAAGGATGCTTTACTATGAAAATAGATTCTTATAAATGTCTTAAAGGAACATTACTGATTTCTGACTTTCTCAGGAATGACATAGTATTTTTGAAGAGAAACTAAAATTTTAATATTTTTCCCCTCATGATCATCTGTTATAAATAGAAATATTTAAAAGTAGAAAGAAGCAATATTGATGTAAATAGAGGTGAGACTTGGGCTCAGCTTTGTAACTCCAGCTGGCCTCACTTTGTAAAATATTCACAGGTTCCTTCCATCTTTGAAATTCTGTAGTTTTCTGTCATTTTTTCCTGAATCATACTAATGTGTAGTTAGGGAAGATCTTCAGAAATTTCAGATTCTGTCTAAATTAGCCAGAAAATACTCATTGTCTTATCAGATCTAAAAATTAGATTTCAAATGAGTCAGAATTATAATTAAGAACGTTGATCCAGAAACTTGGCACTGAACTTTTTTAGGCTGGACTTAAGTTTTGCGGGGGCTAGACTAAATTCTGTAGATTAAATAAATGTTTTGGTAAGTATCAATAGTTTATATGGTATAATGGAAAGGTAACAATTTTTGGTGGAGTTGTATATTGGTTTCAGCTTTTCTAGAAAGCAGTTTATAATTAGACAAAGAAATTCCATTACCATGAATATATGGTAAGAACAAAATAATTTACGAACCTTATTCTCATATGCCAAAACATTTTGTACCAGCAAAAGACTAGAAACAAATTTAGATACATGTCGCTTATGGAATTGCTAAACAAATTGTGATTCCTAAATATAATATGGAATACAATGCTGTAAGAAATTATGAATTATGATGAATATAGAGAAACATGAGAATTTATACAAACACAATTTGAAGTAAATGCTGTTAAGCTATACATAATGACTCCAAAAATGCAAATGAAAAGCATAAAATGATGCTTTGAATTTATAATTACAAAGTTTGGTCACAAGAGATTTGAGGAAGCACCTAATTCATTTCTTTGAAAAGAAACAGAATGATGGGCATAGAACACTATATTTTAGTCAGGATTTTTTTGTTTTGTTTTTGATAGGTAGTTTTGCTATGCTGAATTTTTACTTCCTTTAAAAAAAAATCTATTAAATAAGAAATGGCTCTTTGAAAGGCAGTACAATAGAAAGTAAGAATAAAAAAGGTAAAAAAAATTTCAAAAGTTTGGAAAAATTAATAAATTTGTTTATATTCAATTCTGAGGGATTATTATAAAATCTGTATATATTTCAATAAACATTAAAGCTATTTCCTTTTTTCTCCCTCAGCAAAATGAGAAGTGAGCTTTAGTGTATGGAAGCATTTCTACTCTGCAGATTATTTTGTGGGGGCGGAGCAGAGGACCTAAATATTTACAAATACTGTCAAATTAATATGCATTTCCAAACACTACTGAGATGTTCTAAAATCCTTTTACATAAGAATTGCCCACAGATATTAGAAGAGCTTCATTTACTTCATTTTAGGAAAATTATGGTGAAGAAAAAATGTGTGTAATACCCATTGGACTCGAGATATTTTCCTGAGAGAGTTTGCCTCTTAAGGTCAGAAATTGGAACTGGTCATGGAATTGTGAATATTTTTTTCCTTTTTCCTATGTACCCAGTATTATGGTAGGTGCTGTAGGAATTATAGAAAGTATAAGAATCTGTGTATTCTATAGTATCCATAGGTGCTTGAACAAATGCCCAGAAGAAGCAATCAAACTTCATGATTATAACTTATTGACAGGCAGTAAAATAAAAAATGAGATGCTAGAGCCAGATACCTATTTAATATTTCAATCAAAAATATTGTGTACTCTCACTAATTCAGATTATGATTTTCCTAAGCCTTAGATAGTTTTATAAGATTTTGTAGATCTCAAAAATGACATCTGATAACTAGCCTTTTGACTCTTTAAAAGTTTTTTAAAACTTGACTAGCCTGGCACTTTTATAATAGGCACCACATACTCCATTGCCAGGCTTGTATTTGAAACCTTTTTCAGTAGTATCAAAGCATGTTTCATTGACATAGTCTTTGTGAACCCAAGCCATTTCCATACTATGCTATAAGGCATCATCAAAGCAGGACTATAAAGTATAAAATAAAATGACCAATTGTAGAATCTGAGAGTTGGAAAGGATCCTCAAGGCATTCTAGTTTATCTCTTACAAGAAAGAAATCTCCACTGTGTCATGCTTGACAAGTGATCATTTCTACTCTCCTTGAAGACCTCTAGGAAGAAGGGGAAACTCATTACCTCCTTAGATATTCCATTCCATTTTTGACTGGTCTAATTAGGATTTTTTTTTTTTAATCATAAAGCCTAAATTTAATTCTTTGCAACTCTCACTCATTGCTGCTTGTTTTCTACCCTTTGGGGTCTGATCCTTTCTCTCTGCTGACAGCCTTTCAGATTCTTGAAGATAAATATGTTTTGCCTGAATCTTCTGATCTTATTACTATCCTTCGTTCTTCCGACCAATCTTCACATCATGAATTCAAGACTCTTGACCTTTATGTTTTTCTTTCTCTGGACATTCAAAAAGTTTTGCCCAATATGCCTTGGGTCTTTTAATTCAGGTAGGTATTCAATATCTATTATAGATAACATCTTTTATAAAATTAATAAAGCCCTATAAAACATAAAAATAAAGTAGAGTGAATTCTTAGAGAGCTTCAACCTGAACCTTTGCAACTTTTCCAGTTTTCTTACACCTTACTTCCCCCTGCTTGTCATCTAGTGTCAGCTGGTTTCCTTGTTGTTCACCACACAAAATATTCTTGTCATCTTGTGACTGAGCATTTTCATTGGTTGTCCTCAATGCCTCCATGTTCTTCCTTTTATTTACCTCATAGTTTCCTTCAAGGGCCAAAGTTCACACTTTTCTAGAAGCCTTTCTCAATCCTCTTTAATTCTAGTGCCTTCCTTCTATTGATTATCTCTAATTATCTTGTGTATGTCTTGTCTGTGTAGAGTTGTTTGCATGTTGTCTCCCCTGTAATCTGTAAGCTCCTTGAGAACAGGCTAACATCTGCTGCTTGGTAAATATTTATTGAATGACAAATGTTTCCTGACAAATGTCAGAATTTTTACATGAATTTACAGAAGGTTAGATTTTCCAGATGTTCAACATTTTTAAGAAAAGTATTTTGGGTATAATATCCTTATTCTTTTATTTATTTATTTAAGCTTTTTATTTTTGAAACATATGCATAGATAATTTTCAACATTCACCCTTGCAAAATCTTGTGTTCCAAATTTTTTCTCTTCCTTCTCCCAACCTTGTCCCCTAGATGGCAAGTAATTCAATATATGATAAATATGTACAATTCTTCAATTCATATTTCTACAATTATCGTGCTGCACAAGAAATATCAGATCAAAAAAGAAAAAAAAATTAGAAAGAAAGCAAAATATTATGTTATGATCCACACTCAGTATCCACAATCCTCTCTCTGGGTATAGATGTCTCTCTTCATCATAAGATCATTGGAACTGATCTTGAATCATCTGTTGAAAAGAGCTACATTCATCAGAATTTATCTTCGTATAATCTTGCTGCTGCCATGGACAATGATCCTGGTTCTACTCACTTCACTTAGCACCCAGTCTTCTGTAAAATCATCCTGCTGATCGTTTCTTAGATAATTCCATAACATTCATATAATAGCTTATTCAACCATTCCCCAACTGGTGGCATCCACTCAGTTTCCAGTATCTTGCCACTGTAAAAAGGACTGCCATAAACATTTTTTTGCACATGTGGGTCCTTTTCCCTTTTTTATGATCTTTTTGGGATATACATTCTTCTCTTAATCACCCAAGCTTCCTTCAAGACTTTGCTGAGATCCCAACTAGAGGTGGGGGGGGGGAGAGAGCAGGGCTGGAATGAAGAAAGGCAAGGTTAGGCAGTTCTTGTTCCCATATTTCCCTCTTCCCTCATTCCCTCAAACTATTAATATCTTCCCTTTTCAGTGTGTCTTTTATTTATTCTTAGGTAATTCACATCTACATAGTTTACATGTTGTTTTTCCATGAGAAGGTAAAATCCTTGAGAGCCAGTACTTTTGTATTTTTTTATCCCCAGTGCTTAAATTCTATGCCTGGCTTTCTTAAATTATTAGAAGTTTTGTAAGCTTTAATTGTTTAAAACTGAGTTATCGAACATAATCTGCAATATTCTGGGGCCTGAATCAGGTTATAATTGGGAAATGTTTTACAAGTAAAAGTATGGGGAAACAATGTTAATATTTTCTAAGTCAATATTCAGCCTATAGGGATCCTTATGTACTATTTAGTGGCCTGGTTTCTATTTGAGTTTTGACATCACTATTTTTATTATTTTTATCAGGTCCGTGGGTGAAGTATTTTAATTTACCTAGTAAATTATTCAAATAATTCAAGAATTTCTTGAATTCTTCTAGGTATCTTCTATGCACAAAACACTTTTAGGTATGTGCTGAATAAGTTAGGAAGCTTAAGTTCAATTCAATAAACACTTTACACATTTTATATTTTACTGGGAAAAAAAAAGAATTAAAAAAAAAAAAAAAAAGAAAAGCAAAACAAAAGAGAACGTTGTCATGTGCCCAATAGCCCATTAGGGTTTTCAGAACTATGGGCCCTCCTCTTTCCTTTAATGTCTGTGTCTTAATTTTTCTCTGCACATTATTTGTATAACATTATTATTTTTCTTTATTCTGCCCCAATCTTTTTGTTGAGTTACCCAATTGCTGATGTCATTTTAAGCCTATAGTATACATTGCCATGTAAGAAACATATAAACAATTTAAAATTCCATGTTAAATTCTATGAAAGTGATCTTTGATATTGGCTCTTAAATATTATATTTTCTATTGAGTTCAGGTTTGATTGAAAGTTCTAAAATTAGGCAAATTCATTGAATGTTCTTTTTTTTTCATTCAATATTATAGACAATTTTGCTAGACATGATATTTTTTTTCTGCGGACCTAGTTCTTTTGATTGACACTATATATAATTCTAGGTTCTGTGGGTTTTTTTTTTTTTTTTTAATTGTGGCTGGTATGATAAATCCTGTATAATTCTAATCGTAGCTTCCATCCAGCATATTTGAATTTTTTTTTCTTGTTTCTTGCAAATTTTTCTCTTTGATCTGGGGGTTTTGAAGTTTGTAAATAATATTCCTGTGTGTTTTCCACAAAGGATCTCTTTGATGTGTGTATTTGTTTTCTACTTTCCTCACATGTTCTATCAATCCAGGGCATTTTTCTTGTATTATTTCTTGCATTATTGTGTCAAGGTTCTTTCAAGTAGTCCAATTATTCTTATATTGTCTCTCCAGATCTGTTCATTTTTCTTAGATGTCACGTAGAACAGCTAGAAGGCATAGTGGTAGATTCCAGTTCAAACGCAGCCTCATTTAACACTTTCTAGCTATGTGACCCTGGGCAAGTCACTTAAGATAAAAAATAAACATGTTTCATATTCTATTCTATTTTCCATTCTTTATATTCTGTTTTGTTATTTCTTGGCCTTTTACAGCTTCACTGGCTTCCCCTTTTCCAGTTCTAATTTTCAGAGAGTTTATTTTTGTCTCTTAAGATTCTGTATCTCCTTGTCTAGTTGGATAACTTTTTCATCATCTTGTTTTTCTTGTATGATTTTTAGTTTTAGTTTTAGATTTTCCTCAATGTCTCTCATTTGGTTTTTAAATTCTTTTTTTGAGTTCTTCTATAAATTCTCTTTTTCCCTTGGTAAGTTTCTATGGTTGTGTTCTTCTTTGCTAATACATTTCTTTATTTCTTTTTTTAATGAAGAATTAGAGAAGTATTAGTGTAAGTACCTCTAATCGTGTGTGTGTGTGTGTGTGTGTGTGTGTGTGTGTGTGTGTGTGTGTGTGTGTGTGTGTGTGTGTAACCTCTAACTTTAGCTCTGCACTCTGACTTGGAACTCGAAACCAAGAGCTTCCCACAGCCAGCATGCCTCACTACCTCTGCTCCTCTGCTCCTCTGCTCCTCTGCATTCACTCCATGTGGTGTTCCTATTCAGTTGAGGTTCACCCACTCTTCCCAAACTCAGAATCCAGACTCGATGCACTGTCCAGGAGATGAAAATCTCTGGTTCTTGCTGAGGTTCCTCTCAAGCCCAGCCAGCTCCAGAACTCCTCACTTGGTGTTTCTATGGAGCTAGCCTGGAGGTTTTTGCACTTTACAGTATCTCCGGCTTAGGCTCTTTGGCTCTTTTTGGGTTGTACCAGACCCGTTTTGTCCCAAGTCTAATTTTTCACCAGTCTGTTTCTCCTGAGGCACAAATTTGTTTTATTTGTGGGGGAAGTCTGGAAAGCTTGAAATTTACTGACCTATTCCGCATATTCCCAGAATCCTCTCCTTCAATAAGTACTTTTAAACCATTTTACTGTATGTAAGATACTGTGCCAAGCCCTAGTAATATAAATTAAAAAAAGACAATTTCTGCCTTTTAGGAACTTACTGGAAAAGACCAACACACAAAGGGAAGCTAAGGGGGCTGCCGGGGATTCAGGGACACTAGCTAGGATCCCCTCACAGAGGCATTTTATTAGTGAAGCTGAAACCAACCAGAGCTTCAAATGGAAAGTAAAGTGAATTGGAATCCAAATCCTCCCCTATCTAAAGGAAATTATAAGAAACATTTGTAAACAGTTACTCTTTGCAAGGTGGATTACTTTGTATAGATTATTTAAAGACACATACATACACACACACAAAGAATACTTGTCCTTAGGGAGCTTACATTTCATGGGTGAGGTGACACATAGAGCATGCCTACTGATAAGTATAATCTGAGCTGTAATATGAGCAGTTAGTTGACAGCTGGGAATACTTCATGGAAGAGATGAAATTTAAACTGAACTTTTACTAAGGAGATGTATTTGATAGATCCATTTGAGAAAGGAGCACATTCCACACCTAAGGAATTCACTATAAGAGGAGATAAAATTTTGAGTTTAGGGAATCAACTAATAGTGTAGTTTCATTGGAAGATATTTTGGTGTGCACTTTCTTTAAGATGAATTCAAGGTAGGGTTTTAATTGTGTTCTCTGGGGAAATAAGTAAATTTTACAAATTATAAACTTCAGAATCAGGTAACTTTTCTGATTTACTTTTGTTTAGCTACTATTCCTAACACAGAGCTTTTCTGGCAGTAGAAATTTAATAGTTTGTTAATTTGAATTATTGATTCAAATAGTGTTCTAGATTTAGAGTTGGAAGGAACTGAAGAGATCCATCTAATTTTAGCCCCTTGTTTTGAGAAATGAGGTTGAGGCTCAGTGAGGTGTGAAGCAAATTGCCCAGTGTAGGGTAGTTCTACAGGTAGGGTAGTTCTACAGGTAGTGAAAGTTGAATCAGACTCTAATGCAATGTTTTTTTTTCCCTGAACCATTTTGTTGCCATCAATTTATGTTTGGATTTGTATGTCATAGACTTTTCTTTCTATATATTTTGCCAACAGCATAAAACTATTACTAAGTTTATTGACTTTTTATAACCCTAAGAATTTAGCTTTCCTTTTATAGAGATTTACTACATATATTTAGATATTTTCCAGTCAGGGGAATTTCAAGTAATTCACCCTCCTGGTGGCAGAATTGATTTTGGAGGACAACTATGTACACAATTTTCCAGCCTGCCTGGTTCAATGGCAGAGTTTTCATTGCTTGTTGTACTCTTTTCCCCTTCTTCCCCCTCCCCCACCTTTTCTTCCCTTTCTTTTTTCCTCCCTTTCCCTTTTCTTCAATTCCCCCTTCTCTCTCTCTCTCTCTCTCTCTCTCTCTCTCTCTCTCTCTCTCTCTCTCTCCCTCCCTCCCTCCCTCTCCCTCTCCCTCTCCCTCTCCCTCTCCCTCTCCCTTTCCCTCTCTCCCTCCCTCCCTCCCTCTCCCTCTCCCTCTCCCTTTCCCTCTCTCCTCTCTCTCTCTCTCTCTCTCTCTCTCTCTCTCTCTCTCTCTCTCTCTCTCTCTCTCTCTCTCTCTCTCTCTCTCTCTCTCTCTCTCTCTCTCTCTCTTCATCTCCTCACTCCTTTCTTCACTAAAAGGAAGGAAGGAAATAAATATAATTTATATGGTGCCTAGTCTGTTTCAAATACTCAGTTTTTACTGATATTACCTCATTTGATAATTGAAGTACCAGGGTGGGATCTAGGATGTTACTGTAATTGTGGTTAGAATGCCAAATGTTTAGTAATAAATTATTTTGTCTGAGACACTATTATAATAAATTATGATAATTTATATATTTTATTATATTATTATATATGTATAGCCTACTGGTTAAGCTCACTGCCATGTCTCTCCCTGCTCCAGCCCATCTTCAGCTTAGCTTTCAAATTGAACTTCCTAAAGCACAAGATTGAACTTATCCTCTTGCCCTATTCAATCCACTTCTTTGGCTTCTTATTACTTTTCAGGATGAAATCTAAAATCTTTTGGCATTCAAAACCTTTCTAAACCTACTTGTCCTTATTTCTCCCTTCATTTCAGTAACATTGGCTGCCTTGCTTGTTCCTGGAACAAGGAACACTCCCATCTCAAGACATGTTCATCTCACTTCTGTATTTTTTAAGATTCTGGGCCTTTCCACTTACCTTGAAGCTGAACTTTGTTTTCTATGTCATTATCCCCAATTGGACTGTGAGCTCCTTATAAGCAGGAGAGTATCTTGTTTTTTTCTCTTTATGTCTTAAGTGCTTAGCAGTATTTGGCAGTAGTAAATGCTTTTAAAATATTTTTTCATTTATTCATTCAATTCCCAAGATAAATAATTACAGAAAGCAAACTACATTAAAATTCTGACAATAGATCAGTTTATTTGAAAAAAAAAAATTTAAACATTTTAGCTGTATTTTTATTTTTTTGATATTTTTTGTTCTGAGGCAATTAGGGATAAGTGACTTGCCCCCGACACACAGCTAATAAGTGTTCTGACTTCACAACTGATGCTCTATCTATTGGGCCACTTAGCTGCATCAAACATTTTAGCTTTAAAAGGGAGAAGACTGTTGATTGTGGCTGGCTGTAATTTTTTCAGTTCATCTAAATAGCAATACTTTTGTTATTATTTTAGATAGTTTTTTTTTTTTTTAAAGAGAACCAATTTATTTTGTTGCCATCTTATTAATATCAAAGGATACATAAAAAATAAGTTCTTGTTTTCTAGAAGTGAAGGATAAACAGTCAAAATTCTGTGTCTCGACGACGAACTAATACATTCAAAATAACAAAATAATAATGAATGTTTATTCTGTTGCTTCATTTTTTGGTGAAAATTGTTTTTCATTTCCAAATAATTTCATGTGGACATAAAAATAAATAAGATGGAAGAATCAATTATCACCCTTTCTTTAGTGAACTCCTACTTATCTACAGTTATAAAAAGTATAGCTATTAAGAAGCTTTTCCTAAAGAAAGCTAAAATTCTTGTTTCTTAAAGAAAATCTTTGCCAAATTTTGAAATAAACTTAATTGATCATTACAAAAAATCTAGAATATAAAAACCATTATATAATGATGACATCTTTAAAATTTTTGTCTCCAAAATGAAGTTATTTTTAAATTACAAATGCAAAAGACTTAAGTGTCACCTACATATTGTTATTATTAAACATGTGTAATATTTATCAAATTAAGTGCAATTTAAGTCTAATTCTATTAGACTTAAGTATTGGAAAATATAGCAAGCAGAGCAAAGTAACTATGGTTAGTTAACTCATTTTAGAATAAATATTGATAAATGTAATTTTTTCTGCAAAAAGTTAAAAGATTTTATTTCTTATTGTTTTAGTAGAGTTTAGAAGTATTCAGTTTCATAAATTGTGTTTTTTTTTTTAAATTGAAAATGTTGTTCTTTTACACATTGCTAAAGAAACATTGCTTACCCTTTCTGCCATGCAATCAGCATTTTTCTCCTTTGAAGAGAAAAAAAAAAAAGTCAAACTATATACCTTCTTTTATATTGGCACCCATCTATGCAATTGTACATTTTATTTTCTTTGTCTTTTCCTTTTGAAAATGGGAGTAGAGATAAAAATAAGATTATCCTTAAGGTGCTTCAGCTTATTAAGAAAAGAAAACTTAATTATAGTGTGATGATCTTGAAATCAAAAGACCTGAAGTAGAGTTTGGATTCTGCCACTTACTGTGTATGTAGATGCTTGCATCATGTGGTTACAGTGTCCAAAGAGATGGCATATATGAGAAATTTTAAGAATATAAATGACAGACCATGGCAACAGATTAAATATGAGAGTGTGAGAGAATAGTTTAGGGTGATAAGTTTTGATACAGGAAAGTTAAGAGGGGAGGATTTGATATATTTTTTGAAATCTATATAAACAAAACCAGAAACTATATCTGTTCATCATATAGCCTTTGGGAAAATATTGGCAAATTTCTGCCATACTGCTGTTCAATTTTCCCAGAAATTCTGGAGTCTATAGCTTTATGAAACACTTTTCACTGTTTATATTGTGTTGTGTACCTGATTTGTTCCATTGATCTACTTTCCCCTTCTTTGGACCAATACAAGTCATTTTGGGGATTACTATTCTGTTATACTGTTTGAGATCTGGTACTTATAGATCAGATCCCTTTCCTTTATACTTTTCTTCCATTATTATCCTTGAGATTCTTAACTTTTACTGTAATTTATTCTTTAGGGAATTGATTACTATATTCCTAAATAAAGTGATTTAGGTAATTATGACATTTTTATTATGTTGGCTTGACCATTTTATATATATATATTTTTATATATCAATTATATATGCCCATGAACAATTTATGTTTCTCTAGTATATTGTTGAATCTACTAAGAATTCATATAATCTGCTAAAATTCATATAATCCTTGGAAGAATTTTGAGTTTTTGTTTTAAATTCTTTTTTTATGAGGGATGGCTTTCTAGAAGAGATGAGAGGAAAAAATGCGGGGAGGAATCAAGAAAAGGTTAAATTGACTCTGTATAATCTTTTACTGATCCTATTTACAGTTAGTGGATGTTATCCAGTAACTGCTTAAGTTATGGTTCCTTGTCTCTCAACTCAATTCAGAAATTCAGCTCACCTGTAAAGTTCATTTTAGAAACTCAGTTCTTCTAATAACTTTTCTATTCTTGCTTCAAGGAACTCTGCTATCTTTGGAGAATGCAGGTGGACCAGGGAATCTGGTCTTGACATCAAACAATCCTTCAAGGTTACCATCCAAAGAAATCTAGACCACTATCTCTAACCTTCTAAAGAGACTCAAGAAGTTAACTTTTCTTAGTCACAGAAAGAAAGTGTTTGTTGCTAGCCCCTCATTCCCAACTTCTAACCGATCATTTATTTGTTCCCCTTGTCTCACCCCACATTTTTAACTCCATGTCACCAGTTCTTTAACCAGTTGTATTATTTCCTCATCTACAATGTTTCATTATTTATTCAAATTTTTTCTTTTTTTATTACAACTTTTTATTGACAAAACATATGCATAAGTAATTTTTCAACATTGACCCTTGCAAGTCTCTCCCTACTCCAATTCATCCTCCATTCAGTTACCAAAGTTTTCCTAAAACGAAGGTCCAGCCATGTCAGCCTCCCACTCTAAACTCCTGTGACTTCCCATATCTTTCAAAATCAAATACAAAGATGGGTAATTGTTTTTGACATTCAGAGGTCTTCATAACCTACTCTTCTCCTTTCTTTTCTTCCCTTCTTGCACTGATTCACCTGCCTGTTCCACAAATAAGACACTCCATCTTTTAGCTCTGTACTTTTTCTATGGCTGTCCCCATGCCAAGAATGTTGTTTCTCCCTTATCTCTGCCTCATAACTTCATTTTGCTGAGGCAATTGGGTTTAAGTGACCTACCCAGGGTCACACAGCTAGTAAATGTTAAGTGTCTGAGGTCAAATTTGAATTCAGGTCTTCCTGACTTCTGTTCCAGTGCTCTATCCACTGTGCCATCTAGCTATCCCTTCATGGTTTTCTTTAAATCCTATCTAAAATACCATCTTCTACAGAAAGCCTTTCCCAACCTACCTTAATTTTAGTATTATCCTGTATATAGCTTGCTTGTACATATTCATTTGCCTATCATCCCCATTACACCATAACCCTCTTAAGGATATTTGTATTTCCAGTGCTTAGCATAGTGCCTTATACATAGTAGATACTTAATAATGTTTTTAAAATTTTATCTGTTTATTCTAAATTGAAGAAATAAACCTTTCCATAACATACTAGAATAGAAAAATAGGCGATTGCACATGAAACTGAAAATCTATTAAAGTTAGCATATAACTTCTCTTTTTTCCTTTTTTCTCTCCCTAAAGATGGTCACCATTAGGAGTTTGTGTGTGTGTGTGTGTGTGTGTGTGTGTGTGTGTGTGTGTGTGTGTGTGTGTAAGTGTAAGTAAAATATTGCTCTTACTATATACATTTTCTTGGCTCTGCTCATTTTCTTCATTATAATAAATAATTATCATAAACATTGTAGTGTTCCATCATAATCATGTATCACAACTTATTGAACCATTCCCCAGTTTATCCCCACAATTTCCAGTTCCACCACAACAAAGAGCTACTATAAGTATTTTTGAACATATAGGTTCTCTTCCTTTTTTCTTAAACATCTTGGGGAAAAACCTAGTAGTGGTATTTCTGGATCAAAGGGTAGAGACAGTTTAATAACTCTTTAGACATAATTACATATTGTTCTCCAAAATGGATGTATCAGTTCACAGTTCCACCAATAGTGATTTAGTGTCCCAGTTTTTGTATACCCTCTCCAACATTCGTTGTTCCTTTCCAATCATTTTAGCCTTTTGATAGGTGTAAATGGTATCTCAAGTTTCTTTTTATTTGCATTTTTCTAGTCCATAATAACTTGGAGAATTTTTTCAGTTTTGATTTTTTCATCAGAAAACTTCATATTCTTTGATCATTTATCAGTTGGGGAATGGCTATCATAGATTTGAAACAGTTCTATGACATTAAAAAAGTTTGGAACAAAGGTTCTGGGTATAGTCATTTTATTCATAATGTTTGTTGTTAATAAAAGAAATCATTGATTTTTTTTCTAGTTTTTTTCTTGTATTTTTTTCTGTTTTGTTCTATACAAATGATTCATGTGGAAATATATAAAATGAATGCACATGCATAACAAATTTTTTTAAACATGTAAAGAAAATAAAAGCAGTGACACTCTCAAAAACTATCCTTCATTAGGACCCACTCAAAACTTATATGCCCTTAGAAAGGTGGATGTGGCAATTGACTCTGATTGGTTAACAAACAATGAGAAAATGAATATTATGTGGTCTTTATTCTAATCAGGGTCTGAGAGTATGTGACTGGGATCACTCAAGTCTTGGTCAAAGAGATTTAATCGTTTTCCATATCACTGGTCTGACAAAAAGGATAATCCACATTTTCCCAGAGTAAACACTGTGAATTACAATCTACCCATTTGCCTAAACTTAGAATTTTTTTTTTATTGTCTTTGATTAGATCTGATCCTGGCTAAGTATAAAATTAAATAATTAGCTATTAATACAAAAGAAAAATAATCATTTCTTTTTTTGATTCTGTTTAGAGAGGAATATCCTCAGTCACTGAGAATACATACTTCATCAAAGGTTTAAACCAATTCAAGGCAGTGAGTTCTGGGCTTAACTCACAGTCTTGTTAACTCCTGCCCTAATTAATTCCAGCTTCTCTACTAGGGGACTTGAACATATATACGGTTACTCCCTCAAACACTTCCTCAACTTCAGTCATTTCTCTTGGATTTATTCCTCCATTCCATTTTAGCTGCACACAGAGATAGTTATGCCCTTTATCTTGTCATCATCCGTAAGTGTTCTACTTCTCTGTACCTGATCTCTGAATTTCCTTTATGTCATCCCGTCATTCAGTTCTTTCCCCTGCAATCCATAACCTCATTCTTTCTCCTTACCATGATTTCCAATTCCTCTACTTAATTTTTTCCCAAGCTAACACCCTTGTAGTGACTGCATTTTCTCCCTTTCCTCATTTTAACCCTTGGTAAACTACTCTCCTCTTCTGTCTAGTTCTATGTCCCCTTATTTTACTGCCAATCCTGACCTCCCTAGACCTACCCTTGGATTATTCATTATCCACTGCCCTAATTCTCTTCTAGTGTGATGGGTTGAGAAAAATCACCAAATTGTGCTGACCATTACAAAATTGTTACATAATTTAATAGGGTCCTCTTTTTGGGAAGGAGATCATTTTATGCCATTCTAATGGACTTCATTGTCCTTTTCACCAAGTGATTTTTCCAGACCTTTTCATCCCTTCTCAAATCTCCTATTGCTCCCTATAACCTCATCTACTCAGCTAAGAATCTTCCTTGGTAGCCCTTCTTGTCCTTGCACAAGTAAACTCATTCCATCCCTCTTTTTTCTGCAGATTTTCTCCTCACTAATCTTTATTTCTTCTTGTCTACTCTGGTCCTTGTTGCTTACAAATGTGCCCATGTTTCCCCCATTATCAAAAACACTCTCACTTAGTCTGTCCATCCCTGGTAGACGTCATCCTCCCTCTCTGCTTACTTCTGAAGCTGAACTCCTTGAAAAGGTCATCTACTTCCTCTCCTCTTTTCTTAGCTCTCAGTCTGGCTTTTAACTTCATTATTCAATTGAATATGCTGTCTCCAAAGGTGCTACAGATTTTTAATTACATACTCTAATGATTCCATTTTAATTTCCCTTGCAGCCTTGGGTTATTCCTTTCTCTTTTGTATACTCTTTTACCCCCAGGTTTTTGTGACACTTTGTCCTGTTTTTCCTCTGTGTAGTGGCAGACTACATTTTAATCCCCTTTACTGACTCATCATCCAGATTGTTCTTGCTCACCATGAGTGTCTGCCAAAACTATGCTGGACTCCCTCTTCCCCACTTTTTGCTTAATGTTTTTATCAACTCCTAAGGTTTCAATCTTCAACTCTATGGAGATAATTCTCAGATTCCAACTTATCCCAACCCAGCTTTTCTCCTGACAAATCTCCAGGTGCTTATTAGACATCTCTAATTGGATGTCTTACAGAACATCTTAAACGCAGCATGCTGAAAACAGAACTCTATCTTTTCTCTGAAATTTTCCCTTTTTTTTCTAATTCCTCTGGTAATGTCAAGGGCACCATTATCTTCCCAAAACTCGGGCTCACAACCTAGTTGTCATTATTCACTCCTTACTCTCATCCTCTATAGCCAGTCTTTTGCCATAATCTGCCATTTTTAATGTCTCTTATATATGCCTCTTTCTCTCTTCTTGGAATTGAAACTATCTTGTTGCAGGCACTCGTTATTTCATACTTGGGTTATTGCAGTAGCATACAGGCTGTCTATTTGTCTCAAGTTTCTCCCTATTCCAGTCCAATCCTCCACCCAGCTGTCAAATTGATCTTCCCAAATATAGCAATATCTTTTTTGTTGAATTGTAACATTCTCTTATCTTGCTTTCTTCCATAAGTTGCCCTCACCCCTCCTCATATTTCCAGTGGCCTTATACTTTTACTTATACTTATACTTTTGCTCCTCCTTATACCTTCACGTGCTCTGATCCAGTGACATCAACCATCTTGCTGTTTCTTGCCCGATACTTCACCTCCTGAGCATATTTATTGATGTTCCCATGAACATACCTAGTATACCTTGGAACTCTTCCCTCCTCATGTTTGCCTCCTGACTTTCTTTAAATCTCAGCTAAAATCCCACTTCCTGCAAGAGTCTTGTAATCTCCCAAATGCAGTTGTGTTCCTTCTGAAATAGTCTCTGATTTAACCTTTATATAGCTTGATAGATTAAAAAGTTATGTTTTGTGCCAGTAAGGAGAGAAAGGAGATGAGGGATGATCATGGGTGAATGTGAATTGCATTCAGTTCCATTCATTTTCTACATCTACTTAAGTTTTTGTGTTTCATCTCCCCCATTAAACGGTCCTTAAGAGTAGAGGCTATTATTAGCTTTTATTTGTATCTTTTCACAATACCTGGAACACCAATAGTCTTTTATTTTTTTCTCAATTGTATTTTATTTTTCCAATTACACGTAGAAGTAGTTTTCAACATTCATTTTTGTAAGATTTTGAGTTCCAAACTTTTCTTCCTTCCTCTCCAAGACAGCAAGTAATCTGATATAGGTTGTAATATGTACCATCATTTTAACTATATATCTCCATAACCAATAATCTTTTAGTAAATTCTGTTGGCTTCACTTGCCTTGACTTAGTAACTTTAAATTTATACTGCACATATTCTCATTTACTTGGTGTTTTTTCCCCCTCTTATAAATTTTAAATTTATTTTGATTAGAAGTTGTTTCATTCTTGCTACTCAGAAGAGTACCTAGTAATTAGAAAGTGCCTAAATAAATACTTGTTGAATAATTGATGCCATTCTTTATAATCCCCTTGATTTTCTTTTTAAGGAAGCATCTGTTTTCTGCTGGTTAGTGAGCAAAGATTTTTCTACCTCAGTTCTAAAGCCTGAAAAACTGCAAACTTGAGAAATGGGACAGAGAAAATATTTTTTAAAGTACTATTGAAGTAGAATCAACGAATGTAGCAACAGATTAGATGTAGAAAGATAATGGTATCAATAGAAACTGAGAAATCAACAAGATCAGCAAATTTTAGGAAAAAATATTGAGTTCGGGTTCATCCTGAACCTGTTGCTTTTCAGTTATTGGTAGGACATTCAGGTGTTGTTTCAGCAAGTAAGGTAGTTGGAAACATGGGACAAAATTTGGGGAAGGAATTACAGCTGAATGTAGAAATTTGTAAGTCATTATGAATCATTGAAGACTTGGATTACAGTTAAGTTGTCAGTGGAGAAATTGCAGAGAAGTCTACTTAGGACAGAGCATTCAAAGACACCCATATTTACAAATTAAGATGATGGTGGGAATCAATGAGAGACAGTGTGGATTGTTACAGGAAAAGAATTAGAAGAGTGCTCTCTGGAGTGTCTGGAAAGATAAAAAGGAAAAAATATCAAGATGTGGTTAAGTGTTAGAAATAATTCAGAATTTTAGCAAAGTTGCAGGATACAAAATAAATCCACATAAATCCTCAGCATTTTTATACATTACCAACACAATCCAACAGCAAGAGATACAAAGAGAAATTCCATTCAAAATAATGATCGATAGTATAAAATATTTGGGAATATATCTACCAAAGAAGAGTCAGGAATTATATGAGCAAAATTACAAAACACTTGCCACAAAAATAAAGTCAGATTTAAGTAATTGGAAAGACATTCAGTGCCCTTGGATAGGCCCAGCGAATATAATTAAGATGACAATACTCCCTAGACTAATCTATTTATTTAGTGCTATACCAATCAGACTTCCAAGAAACTATTTTAATAACCTAGAAAAAATAACAACAGAATTCATATGGAACAACAAAAGGTCGAGAATTTCAAGGGAAGTAATGAAAAAAAAATTAAGTGAAGGTGGTCTAGCTGTACCTGATCTAGAACTGTATTATAAAGCAACAGTCACCAAAACCATTTGGTATTGGCTAAGAAATAGACTAGTTGATCAGTGGCATAGGTTAGGTTCACAGGGCAAGATAGTGAATAAAAATAGCAATCTAGTGTTTGACAAACCGATAAGAATTCATTATTTGACAAAAACTTCTGGGAAAACTGGAAATTAGTATGGCAGAAACTAGGCATGGACCCACATTTAACACCACATACTAAGATTAGATCAAAATGGGTCCAAGATTTAGGCATAAAGAACGAAATCATAAATAAATTGGAGGAACATGGGATGGTTTACCTCTCAGACTTGTGGAGGAGGAAGGAGTTTGTGTCCAAGGGAGAACTAGAGACCATTATTGATCACAAAATAGAAAATTTTGATTACACCAAATTAAAAAGTTTCTGCACAAACAAAACTAATGCAAATAAGATTAGAAGGGAAGTCACAAATTGGGAAAACATTTTTACAGTTAAAGGTTCTGATAAAGGCCTCATTTCCAAAATATACAGAGAATTGACTTTAATTTATAAGAAATCAAGCCATTCTCCAATTGATAAATGGTCAAAGGATATGAACAGACAATTTTCAGATGATGAAATTAAAACTATTTCCACTCATATGAAAGAATGTTCCAAATCACTATTGATCAGAGAAATGCAAATTAAGACAACTCTGAGATGTCATTACACACCTGTCAGATTGGCTAAGATGACAGGAACAAATAACGATGAATGTTGGAGGGGCTGTGGGAAAACTGGGACACTGATGCATTGTTGGTGGAGTTGTGAAAGAATCCAACCATTCTGGAGAGCAATCTGGAATTATGCCCAAAAAGTTATCAAAATGTGCATACCCTTTGACCCAGCCATACTACTACTGGGCTTATATCCCAAGGAAATACTAAAGAAGGGAAAGGGACCTATATGTGCCAAAATGTTTGTGGCAGCCCTTTTCATAGTGGCTAGAAGCTGGAAGATGAATGGATGTCTATCAATTGGAGAATGGTTGGGTAAATTATGGTATATGAATGTTATGGAATATTATTGTTCTGTAAGAAATGACCAACAGGAGAAATACAGAGAGGCTTGGAGAGACTTACATCAACTGATGCTAAGTGAAACGAGCAGAACCAGGAGATCATTATACACTTCAACAATGATACTGTATGAGGATGTATTCTGATGGAAGTGGATATCTTCAACATAGAGAAGAGCTAATCCAATTCCAATTGATTAATGATGGACAGAATCAGCTACATCCAGAAAAGGAACACTGGGAAATGAGTGTAAACTGTTATTTTTACCTTCTGAATCCAATTCTTCCTGTGCAACAAGAAATTCGGTTCTACACACATATATTGTATCTAGAATATAGTGTAATATATTTAACATGTATAAGACTGCCTGCCATCTGGGGGAGGGGGTTGGGGAAGAAAGGGAAAAAATCTGAACAGAAGTAAGTGCAAGGGATAATGTTGTAAAAAAATTTCCCATGCATATGTACTGTCAAAAAAAAAAGTTATAATTATAAAATAAAAATTAAATAAACAAACAAACAAACAAAAAAAGATGTGGTTAAGTGGTCAACAGTGTTCTTTTGTGCCAGTAAGGAGGGAAAGGAGATGAGGGGGTTATTGTGGGTAAATATGAATTGGTTGCAGTTAAGTGGTGAGCTACCTGTTTACATATTCTCATTCATTTTCTCTATCTGTCTTTGTCTCTCTGTCTCTCAATACAAGCTAAATTGATTCACTTTTTTAATAGTTTATCAATAGTCCAAGCATGATGATGAGTTCTTGTACCAGGGTGGTTACAGTATTAAAGGATAGAAGGAGGCATATTGAAGAAAAGTTATGGAGGTAAAATCAGCATACTATAGCAACTGATTGGGTATAGAAGCTAAGAGTGAGAAGTTGAGGCTTACACCTAAGTTGCAAGTCTGGGTGACTTGGAAATGGGGGTAACCTCAACAGTAATGGGGAAGTTAGGAAATGAGATTTTCAGGAGAAATTTGATGAGTTCAATTTTGTACATGTTTAAGATGGCTCTACTGGAAATTTTTTGAGATATCTAATTGTCAGTTACAGTTAAAGAGTGAAGATTGTTAGGATTCTTGCAGATGTTATGGACCAGAATTTGAGACAAGGATTGTGATTAGTTTACACTTTAAAAGGGGCTCCCTCATTGGTCCTTTAAGGAGCTCCCAGGGAGTACCCACAAGCCCATTCTCTGGAAGGATATAAGGAGCCAAGATTCAGTGGGAAAAGAGTCTGAGTGTGGATTGGTCAAGGAGAGGACTTCCCCGGAGAACTTCAGGGAAGCTTGAGGAGATTGAGAGGCAGGATTCAGTGGATTCGCAAGTCCAGCAGATTCACAAGTCTAAAGGAATAGCCTGCTCATGGACTTCCGGGAGATTTACAACTAGGATTGAATTCTGGGAAACCCACAATCCCACACTCTTGGAGTCAGAGTCAAGATTTCATTCCCATGTCTACTTTCGAGCTGGCTGGAGACATTGGAGAAGACAAGAGGCTGGAGACATTTGGACAAGAGCTCTCGGGAACCAAAGAGAGAGGAAGGCCTCCAGAAAGCTAGCTGAGACCCAAGTGAAGGAGACAAGACTTGAAGGAGAAAATAAAGGATCTGAAGACAAGATTTGGAAAGAGACAGGAAAAGACTTTAACTCCTGGCTGCATTTTGGAATTACTAAACTGGAACTGAAAGCCAAGACTATCTCCAGAAGCTCCCCAAAAGACCTCCTCCCAGAAAACAGTTACAATCTAGAGAAACAACATCATGGAAGGTCACCTGAGAGATTAGGTCAAGATAAGCAGATTTGTGAATCTTTGCATAGAGATGATAAATAAATCCATTGAGAGATCATAGAAAAAAGAAGCACTAGAACATGACTGAAAGGAGAACTCAGAGAAGCAAAGAAAAGGGAAATCAGACAGGTAGCAAGAGAGAACGGAGTCATGAAAATCTACAAAGCAATAGGTGGTTAGAAAAAGCAGAAAGATCAAAAAGTTTGAGGACTGAGAAAAGGCCCATTAGTTTGGGTAAATTTGGAGGGAGTAGTTTCAGTTGAAAATGATAAGGTTGGAAGCCAGATTGGAAAGAATTTAGAACAATGAGATATTTCTATCAGCTACGGAATCATATTAAAAATATTCCTTGTTTCAGGTAATCTGCATACCCTTGTCTAAATTAGTTTTGGGGGAGATAGCTTAGAAGATGAGGAATGCCCTTTCGAAAAAGTTGAGTTTCGGAAAACTGGGATTCAAAAGAGTTGAAATGAAAAGAGACTGAAGCATGGTGAACCACCTGTGTAAGAGAATGGAGATGGGAAAAGGAATATGTGTGAGAAATAGCCAAAAAAAAAAAAAAAGTCACTTTTTTGAATTGCAGAATTTGTTAAAAACAAATAATGTGTATTTGCAGGGGGGGGAAGTGTGGGGAGGAGGGGGAGGGGGGAGTTGCACTTAAGGTTGTGAGGACTTTAAATGTCACGGAGGAATCTGTAATTGATTGTAGAAGTAATCAGGAACCACAAGATTTTCTTGATCGGGACAGTAGTGTAGTAAGACCTGTGTTTGAGGAAAATCTAACTTTTATAACTTTATAGATGGTAGACTGGAGAAGGGAAGAGAATCTTGAGGTTGGGAAACCAATTAGGAAACTTTTATAATAGTGCCTCTGTAAAGTATGAATGAAGAGGAATTTAGATGGGAGAAACATAGAAGGAAAATCAGTAGGACTTGGCAACTGATTCAATTTATGAAGCAAGGGAAAACGGGATCATAACAAAAAGAGAAATTTGGGAGAAAGATGAATTTGTGAGGATGAGTTTATTTTGGCCATGCTGAGTTTGAGATATTTTTAAGAGATAACCCACTGTGAAATGATGACTAGACAGTTGGAGATCAGTGGGACTAGAACTCAGGAAAAACTTGAGCTGGATATATAAATCTAGGAATCAACTGAAAAGTGATAATAATTGAATCCTTGGGACTTGATGAGGTCATCAAGAGAAAATAATAGGGAGAGCACAGAGTCTAAGGGTCTTAGGGCAAAGAGTATGCAGGAGAGGAGGAAGATCAGCAGTGTCATGTTGCAAGGAGTTCTCTAGAATGATGAGAACTAAGGAAATGAATTTTGATGATCAAAAGTTTATTGGTAACTTTGGAGAGAGGATTTCAGTTGAACAGTATCAAAAATCAAATTTCAAGGGGTTGAGAAGTAATAAGAAAAGGGGAAATGAGGGCAAAGAGGAGAATGAATAACTTTTCTAGTTTGATTGTGAAAGGAAAAACATTAAATAGTCAAAGCAATAGGAAAGGCCTGCAACTGCTGGGTGTTCTGTTCCCCATTTATGAAGAGACAAAAGGTGATTTGAAGGTTCTTCTTACTCTGCATTACTTTGATAATGGTTGCATTGTCATATATAAATATATATATATATATATATTTTTTTTTTTTAATTTTTTTTTAAAAATAAAAATGGAGGGTGGGCGTGGGAGTGAAGAGGAATAAGAACTGAACCAGAAGAACAGGCTGCTCACTGACTGTATCAAATACTAAGTGAATGGGAATAAATAAGCAAAAAAGGTAATGGAGACTTAAAATGACTGACATTGTATGGAGACATTTCACATGTAGAAATTAATTTACTTAATATTAGCAATTGCAAACTTTTTGTTCGTCTAATGCTTAGTCTATAATTGTAAATTTAAAATGAAAATGAAATTGAGAAAGGAACCTAATTCAGAGATATGATCAGATGTTTGCCGATGTGGGCTTATTGAATTTGAAATAATAGATTTTCCAAGTAAAAAATTTTGGAGCTTATAAGCTCCAAAGTTAAGAGATAAAACATATAGATTCTATATGTTTATAGTGAGTTAAGGTATTGACTGGAATCATGTGAGAGAATGAACTCTTAAGTATAGAGGTGGGGAAATGGCATAATACATAGGGAATGAAAAGGGGAACTAAGTATGTATATTACAGTTAATGGAACTTGAGGAAAGAGAGTTTTAACAACAAACAAAAAAAAAATTCCTTTTGGATTTGTCAAGAAGAAAGTCATTAGTGACCCTAGAAAATCTTGTGAAAAAAGCCAGACTGATTTAAAAGAATGAAAGGAATTGAAGTAGAAGTAAAAGGGAAAGGACTCATTCAAGCAATTTAACAGCCATATTGAGGAGTCATTGGGTCATAATCAGGAGAAACAGGAAGGTCAGGTAAAAGCTTTGTTGTTTTTACTGTAAGAGAATCCAAATCTAGTAGTGAAGGAAAAACTAGAGATACCTAGAGAAAGAAGGGGTAATTGTAGAAACCAAGATTGCTCAGGCTAGGTGCATGATTGAAACTACAATTAGAGGGCTTAATTTTGGAAAAGAGGAGAGAAAGGGACATCTTTGTCTTTAGAGACTTAAATAATTTTGAGTTTCCTGTTTTATCAATTCTTTAAGATTAACTTTTTTTTTTTTTTTGGTCATACTTTTTTTTTCTGGGTTAGCTGCAACTACAGATTTGTATTTCTTAAGTAGAATCTTTATCTACTTGCCTCAGTTACAGTATTTTCTTTTTTATAGCATCGTGCTTTTTTCCTAGCTATGAAAATTATTATGAGGTCAGTCAATATAAGCAAGTAACTTGGACATAGTTAAGGATTCAAACAAGTATCCCTTATCAAGACTTTTTTCCCTTTTTGACAAAATTTAGTAGGTAGCTTGGATGGAATTCATCCACTTGGTGTTCATCATGGAGAAATGGCTTTGCTTTTCAGAATTTCTTTTCCCAGCAAATTTTTTTGATATATATTTATTCTGTACATCTGCAGATGTGCCACATATTAAATACTGTTGTACAAAATCTACATTTGTTTTTAACAAACATAAATCACTGGATGATTATCATGATACATGATAATTTTCTATTTTTAAAACATTGACTGCCTATTTTCTTTTAATAGTGAATTCCCCCTAGCATTTAGAATATAGCTTAATTTATTTGTAGGTGGCTAACAGACTTTTCAGCCATACTAATTACTATATTTTATAAATTGATACCATCTGGGCTTCCATATGGTTTTAAAAACCAAGAAATACACTTTCTAGGAATTAACCACTGTCATTTTTTAAGCAAAGAATTTCCAGTAGGATCTGAGAGTTTCAATAATTTTATATTTGAATGCCATAGCTACACTGCACTGGGAGTAAATCAGCTTCATATTCAGGGTGGTATTTGCATTGAAGTTTTATCAGTATCAAATGTGGGACGTAGGTGTTTGCCACTGTTAAAAAGACTGTCCATTGAAAGTTCTGAGAGATTGAATTCTCTCTATATCATGAAGCCTTCCAAATGCTCCTGCTGATTGAATTAATTCTTACAGAGCCTCTGCAGTGAGTTCAGTGATCTGTAAAGTCCGGGCTAACTCCCTGAAGGGCTCAGAATCAGCCAGAGTCAGGATAAGCAAAAGTCCTCGCCCCATGTTGGGCGCCAAAATGTAAAGTCCTATTGTCTCTAAATTGCAATCATTCTCTGGGAGCAGATCTCTTGGGGAGCCTCTGGAGGAAGCCTTAGTTTCAGTTCATTTCAGTAATCCCAAAATACAGCCAGGAGTTAAAAGTCCTTTACTGTCTCTTTCCAAATCTTCTCTCCAGCTCCCTTGGAATCCAAAGTCTTCAGCCAGCATGAAGGTAGATGTGGGAATGAATCAGACTCTGCCTCCAAGAGTGTGGGATTGTGGGCTTCCCAGAATTCAATCCTAGTTGTAAATCTCCCGGAAGTCCATGAGCAGGCTTTTCCTTTAGACTTGTGAATCTCCTGGACTTGCGAATCCACTGAAATCTGGCTCTCTGAATCTCCTCAAGCTTCCCTGAAGTTTTCCCCTTGACTCACTCCAGACTTTAACTCTCCCACTGACTCACGGACAAACCGACTTAGCACCTACTAATAATCCTAACAGTGATCCTTTTAAAAGATTCTGAACTAATGATCCACACTGGGAAAAAAAAAAAATGCAATTTGATGGACAGCCTTTTGAATTGGTCTATTATTTCATATCTTGAGAAGCCTTTAAAGGTTATTATTATAGAGCTTGGACTCCAAACTGAGAAGTAGAACACTTTCAACCATCTCACGCTTCTCCCTGAAACAAAATGTCATCTTTTTATAAACATTCTAGCAATGGTGCTATATTATTCTTGGAATACCACAGTCTCTGAAGAATCAAAATTATAGTGACCCAAGGGACAATAAAGAAGATGGAGTAGAGAAAACATACATTCTGACAATTGGGTCATAGTGGAGGGAATACCAGCCTAGAGTCAAGAAGACTCATCTTCCTGAGTTCAGATCTGGCCTTTGGACACACATACTAAGAGTGTGACCCTGGATAAGTCACTTAATCCTGTTTCTTTCAATTTCCTCATTTGTAAAATGAGTTAGACGAGGAAATAGCAAATCACTCCAGTATCTTTGCCAAGAAAACCCCAACTGAGATAACGATATCAATAGTGACATGTGCCAGAAATGAAAAAAATTTTTATAGTCAACAACATTTTTAAGTGTACTATATGTCAACTACTAGAGGTAAAAATATACCAAAGAAATGAAATTTTGTGGTTGCTAATAAAGATCTTGTTACAAACCCAGTTCAGGGTGTCTGTCTCTCTCTCTCTCTCTCTCTCTCTCTCTCTCTCTCTCTCTCTCTCTCTCTCTCTCTCTCTCTCTCTCTATATATATATATATATATATATATATATATATATATATATATATATATATATATATATACGTAAGAGTCATTGGAAAACCCTTCACACACTCTATGTGTCTGGTCATTTTTTTTTTTTTTTTTTTTTTTTTTTTTCAAATATTCCTTAGTGATTTAAGAGACTATATATGCTTGAATAACCCTTTGTCAATAAAGAGTTTGCTTCAAAGAATAGGAATAGTTACATTAACTGAAGTAAACAGAACCGGGAGAACAACTTATACAGTAACTAAAACATTATAATGAGGAAAAGTAAGTTTGAAAGACTTGACAACTGGTCTATGCAGTGACCAGCCATGGAGAATTGATGAAGAATCCCCCTACCTATTGTCTGAGAGAAATATGGAGAACTCAGGGTACAAAGTTAGATGGCCAGTATGTGGTTTTTTAATTTTTTGTTTGACTATGTTTGTTTCAAAGGTTTTTTATTTATTTTTTATCTGAGGATTTTGGAGAGAAAGAAATAGTAATGACCATAGTGATGCAATAAAAGGAAATATTGTAGCCGTTAAATATATATTAGAATAGAAGGTAACCAGACATCGATAAATAAAACCTCTTTGAAAGTAACAGGTAGAATTTATCATATAATTTTGGAAAGAAATTCAAGCTGTACATAATAGAAATAAGGAGTTCCTTATGCAGTCTTTTTTTCTGTGATTTTTATGTGGAAATACCCATGTTCATTGATTTTTGTTTCAAAATATGAATAATGAAAATTTAATAAGAATAACCTATTTATAAATACCTTCAAGGTGAATTTCTAGATGGTTTCTTTCCTAAGCTTTCTCTCCTTTTTTTAAGACCCCATAGCAGCTTTAATTTAAAATCTAAGGTAGAAATTGTTTCAAAATTTTTCATTAAGATTACATAGAGTATTCTAATTGTATAACTTGCTTAAACTATTTATCTTCTTTTCCCTCTCCCTCTCATTTTAACTTGTAGTTAAGTGTTTGTCACACCACCATATTGCTTCCTTTCAGTTTTCTTCAGGAAATTTTCTTGACAGTTCAATTTAAGACGTGTTCTTTAAATTCTAACATTGAACAGGTAATCCCCAAATTACGAATGAGTTTTGTTCTAACATTTTTCTGTATATAGATTGTTTCTACTGGAAAGAGTCTCATGAATTGCAATATTATAGATTATGATTATATACCCAAATAGCACAGAAAAGCTTATTCAAGCTAGTGTTATTTTGCAGTGTTTTTCTTAAATGTTCCTTTCTAGTTGACTCACATCTAATCTATTTAAATCTTATTATTCCTACTTAACATCTTTTATATATGTCTTCCTCCACTCATTATGATTACTACATTGGTTCAGGCTTTCATCTCCTCCTCCTGAATTATTGTTCTTACTTTCAAATTGGGCATCCTTCTTTAAATCTCTCCAGACTCCATTTTGTCCTCTACATGATTCCCAGAGCTGTTTTCCTAAATTGAAGGTCTACCCATATTACTCTCAATTCACAAATTCCTCAGTGTCTGTTGCCTTCCAGATCAACTATATGGTCTTATGGTCTCATTCAACATTTAAGTTTTTTTCATAACCCCCATTTTTACAGTATAACCATACTTGTCTGCCTTGTTGTTCCTCATACAGGATACTCCATCCTATCATTGTAGAATCTTTCCCTTGGTTCTCTTCAGTTCCTGGAATGTTCCCTTTTCTCTCCTTTGCCTTTTTAGAATCTCCTTTTTCTTCCTTTAAGATTTAGCTCAAAAGCCATTTTATATAAAAAGACTTTTTGCACTACCCCTATAGCTGCTATAGCCTTACTCTTAGAAGTTTTCTTCTACTTTGTATGTATCATATGTGATCATGTATTTGTCACAAATGAAGTCCTGGACTTGGCTTCTGGAAGTCCTGGGTTCATATTCTGTCTCAGACCTTTCCTAGCTTTGTGACCCTATGCAAATCGATTCACTTCTTTTATTCAATTTCCTCATGTGCAAAAAGGGGATAATCTCTAACTCACTGAGTTGTTGTGAGGACCAAATTAGATATGTAAAATGCTTTACAATTGTTAAAATACTATGTGAATGCTTAAGAGTAGCATTTAGAAGAGCAATGAGTAGTAATGAGAACAGGGACTGCTTTTGCCTTAGCATAGTACATAAAGCAAATACTTCATAAAATTTTTTTTTTTTGACTTTTTTGACATGGTGATAACCATGGAGAAAAGGGCAGAGAAATTGCAAAAGGTAGAATCAATAGCTCCTAAGATTGGACTTTAGAAAATCATACAAGGAAGAAGTCAGAGACAATTTAGAAGTTTCTAATCTAGTTGATTGGGAGAATAGAGGTGTCATTAATGGAAAATAAGAAATCATAGAGATTTAGGAATAATATTCCTAGAGAATGGAGGAGATTGCCAAGGTACACAACGATAAAACAATAAGGAAAAAAAGAGAATGGATATATTCTGAATTATATTTTTCAGCTTGAAGAGACTCTACTTTCCTCAAATAGTGCAGTATTGGATCTGTCATGATTAACTTAAGATAAATTTTGTGGTTTACAAAATATTTCAGTTGTATCAACAGCACCTATAGACATTCATAGCTACTGGATGTGGTAATTTAGCAAAGTATGTGGAACTCATTATATACAAGATACCTCTGCCTAGTTTTACTTTTTCTCTTTCATCTCTTATGAAACCTTTAGGTGGTTTTTTTTTTGTTTTGTTTTGTTTTGTTTTTTTCTCCTTCCATATTCTTTCCTCATTCATGATGTCTTCAGAGAATGAAAAAGAAAGTTGGTCCTTTGTGAGTTATTCAGGGGAAATGAATTTTGTCTAGTTAGCTGATAAATTTTCCCTGGATGGCCTTCCCTTTTTTTTTTTTTTTTTTTCTTTTCTTTTTTCAGCTGTGTACATAGGTAGATACTTGATAACAATAGATCTGATAAGAAGCCCAAAAACAAGGCTGGAAGGAAGGGAAGTGTAGAATTGATTAAAGCTTAATGCTATTATGGCCAAGATTTAAGCCCTGTGTAATCTACAAAATTTACAACTTTAAAGGATTTGTCATAGTAAAAATAGTAAATTTCATGCTTTTACAGATACATGGAGCCCACAGTATAGTTCTAATAAGTGAAGATTATTAAAGTATTTATGCACGGTCCAAAAAAGATTAAAGACTTGATGTCTTTAACTTTTAAAGATAGAAGAATCAAGTGTTTTCTTCTATTTGGTTTCTTCTATTTGGTTAATTGATAGATTTCATGGCCATAATTTTGTTTCTTAATTGGCATAATTTGGTTTCTTCTATTTGGTTAATTGACAGATTTCATGGCCATTGCTGACAACAATTTAAATGAAGCCAAAAATTAGTTTGGCTAATACCAGCCACATACTTTTCTCTAAGTTCAACCTGAATCAGGTTGAATATATAGGAATGTCCATCAATTGGAGAATGGCTAAACAAATGTGGTGTGTTATTGTGATGGAATACTATTGTGTTTTTCTTTGTTTTTGTTTTTTAAAGAGCTGGTTGATTTTAGAAAAATATGGAAAGACTGGCATGAAACAGTGAAGAGCGAAATGAGCAAAACCAAGAGAACATAATATTATACAGTAACAGCAGTATAGTTCAAAGAACAGCTAGGAATAACCAAGTTCTTCTAAGTATTGTAAAATAAATCAATTGCAAAGGTCCTGTGGAGGAAGATGACACCTACCTCCAGAGAAAACTGATAAAAAGAACTGCACAGTATGAAAGTTTTTTTTTTCTATACATCTATGTCAAATGATGACCATGTCTTATGTGAGGTGAGGAGGGAAGGAATTTAAAATAACAACCAAAAAAATTTGTTCAAAAAGGATTACTATATAGTTGCAACCATACATTTTAGTGTGTGTCTTATTTTAATTTTTGACATGTTTTTTGTTGTTTTTATGGTTCTTTAAAACTTCATTTCTTAGTAGGTCATTATTTAATTTCCAGTTAAGTTTTAATTCTTTGTTTTTATAGTCACTGAAAGGTTACATGATGTATCCCTAGGGAAACAAAGTCAATATGTATGAAGCAAAATTTAACTCAAATCCACTTGACTTTGAGGTGGGGCCTCTTTATGTACTATTCTAGTCTGATTCTATTTTGTTGGAAGCTCTTATATGTTTATATTTTTATTGTATTATAGTCTGTTAAAAAAAATTTCTCTTCTGCTTTTGTACATTTCTTTAGAAGTTCTTTATGCCCTAGTTTTTGTGCATGTGCCATGCAATCCTGAAAAAATGGGTTTTCAAGATTGCTATTCAGAAGTTTTTTACAGGCCTCTCACTTCTAATTTTTTTTTTCATTTTCTTTATTTTTTCTTGTTTTTGTCTAAGTCTGAGGAGGTATACTGTATGACTATAGTTTAGATTTTCCTTTAATTTAATTACTTTCTTTAAGGTACTTAGTTGGTAAGCAATTTGGTGCATATATCTATATATAATGCTGATATTTAATTATGGTGCTTTTAGTTTAATATATGTCATATTCTTATCTTTCAACTTCTTATTACTGTTGTTTTTCTGAGATCAAAATTTCTACTCCATTTTCCTTTGGGCTAAAAAAACCATCCAGTCCTTCATTTCTCTAATAGACAAAAATATTTTCTGCTCACAATAGAGTAATGATCATGTGGTAACACCTGAAGTAGTCTAATGTCAAATAAAATTTTTTATGATCATGTGAGATATTAAGCTTTATTCCCAGATCAGGACTTTCCTTTTCAAATCAATTGTTTTTTGTGAGTTGGAATATAATTTCTTATCACTATTGATAAATGCTTGTCCACGATTTTATTCAGTTCCTTTAAGAAAAGGAAGTATATTTGTATTGTTGTAAAATAATTAAATCACTGTTACTGAAAATTTTTTTTCTGTAATGCCAGCTAAAGTAATGGCCAATTTCTCTTTTATTATCCACTCTGTAAAAGGGCTTTTTTTTTTTTTTTTTTTTTTTTAAATATATATAATATATATAAAAGTGCTTCTTTACTATAAAAGTTTTGGGGGCGGAGCCAAGATGGCGGAGAAGATACACACACATTTCTAAGCTCCTTTCTACCCGCAGTACCAAGTAGTTAAATCAGCCTCAGAAATAACGCTGGACTGATAAAAACCACAAGGATTAGAAGCACAACTTACCAGCCGAAGAGAATCTGGAATTTCGACAGAAAAGGTCGGTTCTGAGGGGAAGAAAAAAAAGACCAGCACAGAGAGGGTTGGACTAAGGGCTGGCACATTGTGCCAAACGGGCTGGGGAGAACTCTGGGATCAGAGAAGCCACTGAGATAGAGGAATCTGGCATAGGCTGATAGCTCTACTTTGCTTGTAAAACAGCAGATCAGAAGAGAAATCAAAGCCATTTTAAAATAAAATATATATATATATATATATATATATATATATATAACCACCCCAAACTGGAAGTGACCTAACACCAATCTTGGCTCTGTGCAGCTGCCTTCTGCTGTCTGGGGCTTTTCCTAGGGGCAGTTAAGAACCTAAACAGCGGGGGACACAACCCAGGGCAGCCTCTAATCCACATAGTGTGGGGCTCGGCCTGAGGCAGTGAAATTCTCACAGTAATGAAACTCCAGCAGCAGCAGAACCCCCACAGTAGGTACGGTGCTTCCTGGGCAGAAACTTCCAGTTTGAGCACAGGGGCTTTTTGTGTCAGCTGCTAATATCCATGGCCCTACAGGAGGCTTTGGCGGGGGTTTGTGATGCTTTCACTGTTCAGCCTCTAGCCTCAGGGCAGTTGCTAGGCCACACAGCAAGAGTCCTTTACTGGGCACTCCTCGCAAGAGCTGTGCTAACCACCTCTGAGTCATTTTTGGAGGGGGGAGGGGAACTCTATCCCAGAGCTCTCTCTTAGCCCAGTCACAGGATTGCTGCATCCTTTCCCCGGTCTAGGAGGAAGCCAGTAAATTTCCTACGCAAGCCCAGACCCTCCACAGAGTTTTAACAATGAGTAAGAAACTGAAGAGAATGATTGACACCTTCTATACAGAGAAAAAGCGGGTATCCAACCCCGAAGAGGCTAACAGCAGAAAGTATCCAGATAATACCCTAAAGGGGAATGATAACTGCCCCATATCACATAACTCTTTCCCAGAAGAGACTATTAAAAAATTAAGAGAGTTTGAAGGAAAATGGGGAAAGGAAAGAGAAGCTATGCTAGAGAATAACAATGTCCTGAAATTTGAGTTGGAAAAAATAAAGAATTCACAGGAGGTACAGGGAAACAAAATTTGTCAATTAGAAAAATCACAGGAAAGTAGGATTTCTAAATTGAAAAAGATAAAAAATTCCCAAGAAAGTAGAATTTATGATTTGGAAAAAGAAAATAACTCACTAAAAAAAAAAAAAAAAAATAGTGAAATGGAAAAAAATTCAACAGAGCAAAATATTCATTTAAAAACTCAATAAAAAGAACTAAAAAATGTGAATGAAGAAAATAACTCATTAAAAATCAGGACTGAACAAAGAGAAATGAATGATTCATTGAGAAACCAAGAATCAGTCAAAACAAAACCAAAAAAATGAAAAGCTGGAGAATAATGTCAAATATTTACTGGGAAAATCTATAGACCTGGAAAATAGATCTAGGAGAGATAATCTGAGGATCATTGGACTTCCCAAAAATTATGATGAAAAAAGAGCCTAGATTCTATTTTACAGGAAATCATCAAAGAGAACTGTCCAGAGATAATAGAAATAGAAAGGAAAATAGGCATTGAAAGAATTCATTGAACGTCTTCTGAAAAAGACCCTAAAAAAAAAAAAAAAACTCCACGGAACATTGTGGCTAAGCTGCAGAACTACCAAACTAAGGAAAAAATATTACAAGCATCTAGGAAAAAACAATTCAAATATAAAGGTGCCACAATAAGGGTCACTCAAGATCTGGCTGCCTCCACATTAAAGGATCAAACGCGCCTGGAACCTAATATTCCGAAAGGCAAAAGAACTAGGATTGCAACCAAGAATACACTACCCAGCTAAGTTTAACATTTTCTTCCATGGAAGAAGATGGACATTTAATGAAACAGAAGAATTCCATTTGTTTCTAAGAAAAAAACCAGACTTAAACAAAAAATTTGATCTACATCTACAAGACTCAAGAGAATCAGAAAAAGGTAAAAAGAACTCTGGAGAACTGTATCTGTGTTGTGGATATACAGAAAGTCCACATGGATGATTTGATTTTACTGATATAACATGAAAAAAAGGGAAGTAGTAAAGGGAAGGCAATAGTATCAGAAAACGGGAAAGGAGAGATAAAAAGAGGAAAATTACATCCCAGGAAGAGGCATAGAATATTTATCACATGTGAGGGAATTTAGAGAGGGGGAGAAATATTGTGTGAATCTTACTCTCATCAGAGTAGGCTCAAAGAGCAAATAATTGACATATTTATTTTTCAGAGAATTCTCTCTCACCTCATTATAAGGGGGGAGAGGAAAAGGAAAAGGGGAATAACAGAAGGGTACAAGAAAGGGGAAGGGACTTAAAAGGAGGGGGGATACTAAAAAGGGAGGGCTGCACATCACAAGTGGGGTTCGTAAATTAAATACCGGGGAAGGGGTTCAGGGGTACAAGGGAAAATAAGCATAATCAGGGGATAATATGATGGCAGGAAATACAGAACTAGTAATTTTAACTGTAAATGTGAATGGGATGAACTCTCCCATTAAACAGAGGCGGATAGCAGACTGGACCAAAAGTCAGAACCCTACAATATGTTGTTTATAGGAAATACATTTAAAGCAGAGAGATACATATTGAGTAAAGGTAAAAGGTTAGAGCAGAATCTATTATGCTTCAGGTGAAGCCAAAAAAGCAGGGGTAGCCATCGTTATCAGGATCAAGCAAAAGCAGAAATTGATCTAATTAAAAGAGATAAGGAAGGAAACTATATCCTGCTAAAAGGTAGCTTAGACAATGAAGCCATATCAACACTAAGCATATATGCACCAAATGGTATAGCATCTAACTTCCTAAAGGAGAAGTTAAGAGAGTTGCAAGAAGAAATAGACAGCAAAACTATAATAGTGGGAGATCTTAACCTTGCACTCTCAGAATTAGATAAATCAAACCACAAAACAAATAAGAAAGAAATTAAAGAGGTAAATAGAACATTAGAAAAACTAGGTATAATAGATCTTTGGAGAAACTGAATGGTGATAGAAAGGAGTATACTTTCTTTTCAGCAGTTCATGGAACCAATACAAAAATTGACCATATATTAGCACATAAAGATCTCAAAATTAAATGCAAGAAGGCAGAAATAGTAAATGCCTTTTCTCAGATCACAATGCAATAAAAACTACATTCAATAAGAAGTTAGGGGTAAATAGACCAAAAAGTAATTGGAAACTGAATAATCTCATCTTAAAGAATGACTAGGTGAAACAGCAAATTAGAAAAACAATAATTTCACCCAAGATAATGACAACAATGAGACATCATACCAAAATTTGTGGGATGCAGCTAAAGCGGTAATAAGGGGAAATTTTATATTTGAAAGTAAAAAAACTCTTGAATTAATAAATAAAACCAAGAGTTGGTTGTGTGAAAAAGCCAATATAATAGATAAACCTTTGGTAAATCTGATCAGAAAAAGGAAAGAGGAAAATCAAATTGTTAGTCTTAAAAATGAAAAGGGGGATCTTTCAACAAATGAAGAGGAAATTAGAGAAATAATGAGTTAACTTTGCCCAACATTATGCCAATAAATTTGATAGCTTAAGTCAAATGGATGACTACCTCCAAAAATAAAGGCTTCCTAGATTAACAGAGGAGGAGGTAAACTGCTTAAATAGTCCCATTTTAGAAAAAGAAATAGAACAGGCTATTGATCAACTCCCCAGGAAAAAATCCCCAGGACCAAATGGATTTACATGTGAATTCTACCAAACATTTAAAGAACAATTAGCCCCAATGTTATATAAACTATTTGAAAAAATAGGGATTGAAGGAGTCCTACAAAATTCCTTTTATGACACAGACATGGTATTGATACCTAAACCAGGTAAATCAAAAACTGAGAAAGAAAACTATAGACCAAGTTCCTTAATGAATATTGATGCTAAAATCTTAAATAAGATATTAGCAAATAGACTTCAGAAAATCATCCCCAGGATAATACACTATGACCAAGTGGGATTTATACCAGGAATGCAGGGCTGGTTCAATATTAGGAAAACTATTAGTATAATTGACCATATTAATAATCAGATTAATGAAAACTATATGATCATCTCAATAGGTGCAGAAAAAGCATTTGATAAAATCCAATATCCATTCCTACTAAAAACGTTTGAGAGTATAGGAATAAATGGACTATTCCTTAAAATAATAAGGAGCATATATTTAAAACCGTCAGTAAGCATAATATGTAATGGAGATAAACTGGAAAAAGGTAAGATCAGGAGTGAAACAAGGTTGCCCACATTCACCATTACTATTCAATATTGTATTAGAAATGCTAGCCTCGGAAATAAAGAGTCGAGAAAGAGATTAAAGAAATAAGAGTAGGTAAGGAGGAAATCAAACTATCGCTCTTTGCAGATGATATGATGGTATACTTAGAGAACCCCAGAGATTCTAATAAAAAGTTATTAGAAATAATTCACAACTTTAGCAAAGTTGCTGGATACAAAATAAATCCACATAAATCCTCAGCATTTTTATACATCACCAACAAAATGCAACAGATACAAAGAGAAATTCCATTTAAAACAACTGTCGAGAGGATAAAATATTTGGGAATCCATCTACCAAAGAAAAGTCAGGAATTATATGAGCAAAATTACAAAACACTTTCCACAAAAATAGTCAGATTTAAATAATTGGAAAGATATTAAGTGCTCTTGGATAGCCCAAGCGAGTATTATAAAGATAACAATACTCCCCAAACTAATCTATTTATTTAGTGCTCTACCAATCAGACTCCCCAAAAACTATTTTAATGACGTAGAAAAAATAACAACAAAATTCATATGGAAGAATAAAAGGTCGAGAATTTCAAGGGAATTATGAAAAAAAAGTCAGATGAAGGTGGTCTAGGTGTACCTGATCTAAAGCTATCTTATAAAGCAGCAATCACCAAAACCATTTGGTATTGGCTAAAAAATAGACATAGTGGATCAGTGGAACAGATTAGGTACACAGGACAAAATAGGGTACAACTACAGCAATCTAGTGTTTGACAAACCCAAAGATACTAACATTTGGGATAAGAATTCATTATTTTAAAAAACTGTTGGGAAATCTGGAAATTCTTATGGCAGAAATTAGATATGGATCCACACTTAACACCATATACCAAGATAAGATTGAGATGGGTCTATGATTTAGGCATAAAGAATGAGATCATAAATAGATTAGAGGAACAGAGGATAGTCTACCTCTCAGACCTGTGGAGGAAGAAGGAATTTATGACCAAAGGAGAACTAGAGATCATAATTGATCACAAAATAGAAGATTTTGATTACATCAAATTAAAAAGCTTTTGTACAAACAAAACTAATGCAAACAAGATTATAATGGAAGTAACAAATTGAGAAAATATTTTTTATAGTTAAAGGTTCTGATAAAGGCCTCATTTCCAAAATATATAGAGAACTGACTCTAATTTATAAGAAATCAAACCATTCTCCAATTGAACAATTTTCAGATGATGAAATTGAAACTATATCCACTCATTTGAAAGAGTGTTCCAAATCATTACTGATCACAGAAATGCAAATTAAGAATCTGCTTGTGAGTTTTATTAGTGATTATATGGAAATGCTATTGATTTAATTCTTTTTATTTTTTAGCTTCAGTTTATTCATTGAAGTGGAATTATATATTAAATATCTTTTTTGAGTGATCATAACTTTCTTTTAGCATTTTAAAGTTTGCAGAGAGAATTATATACATTCTCATTTGATCTTCATTATAATGATGTAAAGTAGGTACTAGTATTCTTTTTGTATTATAAATGAGGAAACTGAGGTCACACTAGTAAAATGATTTGCCCAAAGTCGTCATACGTCTAATAAGTGTCCTGACTCCAAAGCTAGCATCCATGTATAATTGCTTTTTTTTTTCTTCGTCTTTGTAGAATCAACAATGGGGTGCATTAAAAGTAAGAACAAAGGTCCAACTATGAAATATGGAACTGAAAGCAGTCCAGAGCCTATTAGTATAAATGTCAGTCATTTTGGATCAGAACTTACCCCAGTGTGCCAGTCATCTTCAGTAAAGGGATCAACTGTTAATTTTACCAGTCATTCCGTGACACCATTTGGAGGTTCAGCAGGGATGACTCCTTTTGGAGGTGCTACTTCTGCCTTTACATCTATGCCAACTTCACATTCTGCTGGTTTAACAGGTAAGTTGTAAATGAACTCTTCATTTTTCACTTTTTTGACCCTGTCTTTTAAGAAATAATAGCACTATATTCTCATTTATTTCTACATTTGTAGAGGTTTGTCAGTGTTAATATGTGTACATATTTTTCAAATTGTTGCTTTGCATTAACTCTTTACTAAATAAAACCTATTTTATAGCATTATATAAGTGATATAGCCCTGAATTGTCATAAGTAAATGTTTGCCTAATTTGATGTGCCAGATATATTTGATTATTAAAAAATGGTTTGATGGCTTAAATGGTTCATTAGACGTGAAATTTAGGCAAACTATTGAATCTAGATAATTTGCCTTTTTAAGTATATTTTGTTAATGTGAAATGAATTAATTCATTTCAGTAAGTCAGTCCTCTTGTCTATATGCATATATGAAGACTATGAGTGATGATGAAATACAGTTCAGAATTTTCTCAGCTAAAAGAGCTTTTTATAACTTTAAACTCCTTTAACAAAACCTGAACCCACAGAATTTTAGAGTACCTTATAATTAAGAATACTTTAGTTATGAGATATATAGGAAGTCAGAACACAATAGTGAGAATATGTATGATAATTTTGATCTTTAAAAAATGTATAGCCATATCATTATTTGTCCTTCAGTTTGTCATTAGTGTCCTTATAGACTTTTGAGCTTAAAAATTGGAGAAGCCAGAAGGAAAATATACTCAGAATAGACTTGTGGCATTTTTGAGTTACATCTCTAGATGGTACCATATAAACTGTTTCCTAACACTTTACTTAGTATAGGTTGCTTTTCTTGGGGAAAACAGGCGAATAAAGAGAACCTCCTATTTTCATTTAATAAGAGTGATATATGGGAAAGTTGGAATAATTTCATTCTTTCTTTGTATTACTGGAAATCTCAAATAAGGAGTATGTAGAGGACCACAGACAGTGGGGGAACTCTGGGTGAGGTATAAGATCCTTCAGCCCAGAGGGAACCTGCTAACAATGTCTGGTTCAGCTATCCATCTCCCTTATGGGCTCTCAGCCTTCCTGAGAAGTCAGGGGGCTTTGACAACCAGTGTTGTGATTGAAAGAGAGTGATACCAGGTGGCAATCTACATACAATAGCAAGTTGTTTATGTGCACAGTATATACTTAGCACATGCACAGGTGTTGCTTTGGTTATATAAGGGTATGAGGGTATATAAAGGTGAGAGAATTTGGAATAAACAGACTCCATATTTCCACCATCCTCGGGAGTCTCACCTCATCACTCTTCCACTAAGAGAGTATGTTTTTCCCCCCTGGTTTGGGGGCTTTAGAAAGCACAGTACATTTTGTCACCCCAACTTGGGGGGCTCTAGAAAACAGGACACAACAATTGTTTTATAATAAAATTTGGCTCTGATCATGCCATACTCACAGAAAAATAAAGACAATGACAATCTAATAGGCTGAGAATCTTTTGGGCTGGAAAAATTCACTTTAAGTGGAACATACGATTCCCTTATATTGAAAGATAAATGTATTGCTGGATATTTATTTTTCTATCTCAACTTTGCACATTTTTGTTTTAGGAACAGGGAGCAGGAACCAAATAGGAAGAGAAAAGCAAAAGTGTACTTGAAACTCATTCTGCTTCTAAAGTCTTGTTTTTATCTTTTATAGTATTTTTATGAACTGATAGTTATTCTTTCTTCTATGTTGCAACCATTGCTTTTTATATTTTTAAAAATATACAGTAGAATACCAGCAAACTAATTAAACTATTAGCATGCTTATTAAAGCATAGTAAAAAATAATAAATATTTGATAGATTGAAAATTCCAGATTTAAATAAAAGTTTTATTTTGTACTTAAAACATTCAACATATAACTTTTCCATAATATTTAGAAAAAAAACAAAAAAGGGTTCTGAATGAAATGTTGTATCCCTATTTCATTTTCCTTGCCTTTTAAAAAAAAATAGTTTTTTATTCTCCAATTACATGTAAAAACAATTTTTGGCATTTAAAAAAATATTTGAGTTCTAAATTCTCCCTCCCATCCCTCCCCTTTCATTTAAAAGGCAAACAGTTATATATAGGTTGCGCATGTATATTCCTGTAAAATAAGTATTTTCACATTAGACAAGTGAAAAAAACAAACCAAAAAAAAAAAAAAAATCCCAAGAACAATAAAGAAAATTTTGATCTACATTCTTTCATCAGTTCTTTCTCTGACATTTTCATCATAGCTAGCATTTTTCAACATAATTCCTTCAGAATTGCCTAGGATTATTATTGTATTGCTAAGAATAACTAAGTCACAATTGGCTGTTACTATATACAACGTTCTCCTAATTCATTTCACTTTGCATCATTTCATGTATTTCCAAAATCATTCTACTTGTCATTTCTTATAGCAAAATAATTTTCTTTCACAATCATATACCACAGCTTGTTCAGCTATTCCCCAATTGATAGGCATCTCATTGCTATCAGAAAAGAGCTGCTATAAATATTTTTGAAAATATAGTTCTTTTTTTTTTTTTATCTCTTTGGAATGCAGACCTAGTAGTAGTAGTATTGCTGTGTCAGAAGGGTTATGCATGGTTTTTGTAGCCTTTTGAGCATAGTACCAAAGTTTCCTTGCCTTTAAAAAAAGTGTATTAAAAATTCTGCAGGTTACTTTAAAAACTGTTTTGCTTTTTCTGTGCTTTCTTGTGAACTTCTTCCTTTTCTGTGTATTAAAAAAATTTATATATATTTCATTGAGTTGCTGTCACTATTGCTGATTATACTTTCCAATTGCACTTCCCAATTAAAAGCCAAAAGAAGGAAAAGGGGGAAAAATAAGCATATTTAAGAAAAATCTCACATAGTAGCCATGCCCAAAAATGAATGTTTCTACATCTAGAATTCATCCCCTCTGGGATAGAAGGTAGATAAAACTTGCTTTTATCTTAAGTTTTCTATGGACATGGTTGATCATTCAGTTAATTAGAATTCTTAAGTCTTTCAGAGTTTGTTTTTCTTTACAATGTGTTGAATTTGTATAAATTATTTTCTTGGTTTTACTCACTTCATTTTGCATCAGGTCATGTTCTCTTGGATTCTGTGAAATTGACTTGTGTTGTTCAACCATTCCTACAGTTTGTGGATAATTAGTTTCTAATTGTTCTTTTCTGTCTCTATATCTTTCCTTTTTTTTTTTTTTTTTTTTTTTGTTTGTTTGTTTGTTTGTTTGTCTTTTTAATCCCCTCTTTGTAAACAGAAGCTTTGTTTTGCTGGTAACTTCTATTTACAGGATTATCCTTCCTTTTAATCACTCTCTCTTCCATTTCCCTTTTTTTCCCCCATGTAGAGTCTGATGTATTTCTACATTTCTGTACTCTGTGTGTGTGTGTGTGTGTGTGTGTTCAACCCTCCTTTGTCATTTTAAATAAGAATAATTGATCTCATTCCCTCCCCTTTTCTTCATGATTATATATTCTTTTTATCATGTACTTGTTAGGAAAAATAGCAGGCTCTATCTACCTCCGTCATACTTTCTGCCCTACTATATACGCTTCATTTTTATGCTTCAAATCTCAAAACAGAGATTTTAATAGAGCCAGTCTTATATGTCGTCATCCCCCACATCCTTGTGTGTTTTTTTGTTTTGTTTTGTTTCGTTTTTTGAGTTAATTCTTTTCACTCCCTTTGAAGACATTAAAATTCTGAAAAGATACATGTTTCTTCTCCCTCTATTATAATGTTATGTTTTAGCTCCTTCCAATTGCTCAAATTTGCCTAAATTTTAGGTTTTCCTTGATTCTTATGCTTTTATTTCAGTAGTTTCTCATTGGATTTCTTGATCATTCAAGAAATGTTCAAACTTCAGATTTTTGCTAGAATTAGGTATCTAGGAGGGAGATCATCTTATTTAGGTAGCCTTGTCTGAAAGCTTCAGAATTCCTGTCTTCAATTAATGTTTTGACATAGAAGTAGTTTATCTCTTGTATAAATGTGTTCTATTTCTCCATTGTTTTAATGTTTTCTTAATTCATTTTTTTCCCCCTGAGTCTGGGGTTAAGTGACTTGCCCAGGGTCACACAGCTAGGAAGTGTTAAGTGTCTGAGATCAGATTTGAACTCGAGTCCTCCTGAATTCAAGGTTGGTGCTCTATCTACTGTGCTACCTAGCTGCCCCTTCTTAATTCATTTGTGACAGTTAATTTTTAAAGACAGAATGCTAAAATGAAATTTTATTTTATAATCATAAATTGTTAACTTGCATATTAAAATGTATTCATTTTATTTTTTAAGCATATCATATCTTCTCATAGGTAAATGGTATGCCTTAAATAATCTTATTAATTACATGTGTTGCTAAAATAAGAATTCTTGGTACGAAAACATCAAGCCGTGGAATTTATGAAAATAAAAATAAAGTTACAAAAATAGGAAGATAAAGCATCATTGGTAAATAAAATTCCTGATTGGGTTTTCATGTCCATAGTATTTGGAGGAAAACTTGCCCTCTTCTCAAGATTGAAATTTTATATTGACTAGTGACCTCTATCAGTTTTTAATCTGGTTTTCTGATTTCATAGGATTTAATTCCTGTAGTTTTACAGAATACTCCTTTTATTCCCCCTATAACCTTAGCTTTGTTGAATCTGATAAATCATTATGAGTACTCTTAGCCCTTGTGCAAACTGCAACCCTCAACATCCTTATCTTGGTGAGATTGATCCTTGTTCTATTAAGATCTCCCCAAAATACTGGAAGTTATATAGGTCTTGGGTATTATTGCAGCACTCAGACTTTCCAGCTTTTCTCCTGGGCCCTTCCTTCTCTCTCCTTCCCTTTATATGACTATTCCACATCCTTTTATAACCATCTATTTCCTGGATAATATCTTTCATATGTAGTCAATTCTTAGTCAACATTTAATAATACACTGAAGATCAATTATTTACCATCATTATGCATCTCTCCATTGCCCTTTGAGTTCCCTGTAATTTTTATTTTTTTGGAAATCATGGTATTTACAGTGGTAGGCATCTATATAGATTCAATAGGAGAATATTGATATTTTAAAATGGGAACAGCCTGGGATTATTGAAAATATTATATATAGTTTCCCACAAACATCTTAGGCTATGCTCTTCCTCCAATTCAATTCTGGATCCATAGGTCTAAAATATACATACTAATGAAACTGCAATTTATAATCTGGATAGTATTTTTTTAAGCTCTTAGTTTAACAGTAGACTTCAGCAAGCATTTCTTAAGAGTCTGCTCTTTGCTAGATGCTATACTAGGTGCTTGAAACAAAAACAAAGCATTCCCTACTCTTAATATACTTAGGTATGTGATTAAGTAAAAATTTAAAATATATATAATAAATACAAACTAATTTTGAGCATTAACAAATAATGGTTTCAGGAAAGCCATAGGATCATAGATTGAAAGCTGGAAGGGGCCTCATTTACAGTGGTCTGAGAATTTGATAGCTCCAGATATCTAATAAATATGAAGCTGTATTTGAACTCAATTTTTCCTTAATTTAAGACCAATCTGCCCTGTTTCTGACTTCTACTGGGAAGGAGCTTTTGAGCATCCTGAAGAAGCTAAAAGTTCCAAAATGGGAAATTGGGGAAGAAATACTTTTCAGACTGGGGGAGGGGGATCATTTTCAGGGGTAGAAAATAGAATGTTGTATACTGTGGGCCATCAATCTAATTGGAATGGATGGTGTGATAGGCTAAGTACTGGGGATAGAAATACAAAGAATGAAATTATCCCTACCAGAAAAGAGCACTAGCATTTTAATTGAAGACTTTAACAAACATATAGAAAACTTCAGAATTTATATAGAGAATCCCTTTTCTATTTACACTATTGTAGGACATGAGGTTCACTTTGGTTCTGTTTAAAGTAAAAATTGATTTAGATAAAGAACCTGATCTATCTATATTACATTTAACTTCTATTGGTCTTAGTTCCCTCATCTGTAAAATGAGGAGATTGAGCTAGACATTGTTCTAAGGATTCTTCAAGCTCTTAAGAACATTTACCTGGTTTTGTCCATTTAATATTGACTAAAGGGGCAGCTAGATGGTTCAATGGATAGAGTGCTGGCCCTGAAGTCAAGAGGACCTGAGTTCAAATCCAGCCTCAGACATTTCCTAGCTGTGTGACTCTGGGCAAGTCACTTAATCCCAACTGTCTCAGCAAAAAAATAATAATAATAATAATGTTCACTGAAATAATCATTGAACAAAACTATCTCAAATAATTTTGTATGATGTTAAAATACTTCTGGTAAATACTTATAAAGGCAAGCCTGTGTTTTTTGCCAAACTTAAATGTTTTTGTTTGTTTGCTTGCTCTTAATCAACCAAAAATAAACATACAATCTCATTTTCAAAAAATAGATTGGGGCAAGAATCAAACTTTGAACTTTTTTTGTTGTTGTTGAGAATATTCTGCTTCCCTACACAATTTGCCTATGTATCATTTTTTTTCTCTTTTAGGTGGTGTTACTATATTTGTGGCCTTATATGATTATGAAGCTAGAACTACAGAAGATCTTTCTTTTAAGAAGGGTGAAAGATTTCAAATAATTAACAATACGTGAGTATTATAATGTTTTGCTGGGAAATACTATAAAGTCAGCTTCTGATAATCAGTATCAATTGTACTTATAGTGGTAAGGGACCTGTAATCACTCAAAATATTTAAGGATAAAGTAATAGTATAAATCCTTTAATATTAGTTAGTTAATAAGATGATAATTTCAGAAGTAATATGGCTAATAATATTAAAGTCTATAGCTCCAGGACACTATAAGGTTTGATGCGAACAGGTCATATCCCCAATTACCCTAGTATTTCATACTGATAGCCTCTGGTCAAACCTCCTTTGTATGATTTGTATTTGTTTTACTTTAAATAAAATTCATCATGTAAATTTTAGATGTGCTTGTTTTTTTTTCTTTCACCCTCTCATTCCTTAATTCTTCTTCTCTTTCTTACCATTAAGCCATAATATACATTTGAAATATATTTTAAAATACTTATTTTAAAAAGTTTAATTTTCCTTAAAATCAAATATTCAATACCATCTAAATGGTTTTCCTGAGGGTGGCCTTTATTTGTTCTCTCTTCTTTTCAGTTACCTGACTTTTTTTTTTTTTAAGTTAATGAAAGTTTTTCATAGTGAATGCTGTAAGTCATAAACGTGATTCAAGCATAACAACCAAAAAAAATTTTCAGGAAAGGATGTATTAATTGTCTTCACTATTTTTTTTTTTATTGAGAAGTTGGCTGAATGAACTGATTTGATCTCTCAAGGAATCCTAAAAACTATTTTTACAATTCCTTTTTAGAAGTCAAATCAGTTCATTCAGCCTTTATTAACCAATTCTTTAGGACATCACAGTAGCTGTCAAATTAATAAGTCATGTCTTGACTTGGTGAAGTTTATATTCTTTTTAAGAAAGAGAATATGCAAAGAAGGAAAAAAATACAAGATAATAAATAATAACAACTGAAGTAATCAGAGAAGCTGGCTCCTGATCTGAACCTTGATTATTTTATTACACTACAACTGAAATAAAAAATAATATTGCTAGTTTATAATAATATTGCTAGAATATAAAGATCCCTTTTATGTCTGAATTCCTTTGATTTGTGGAAGTTATTTTAGTATATCTAAGTATGAATACTAATCAGGTTAACAGAAGAACAGCAAAAATTGAAATGTACCTCTTCCTAAAACTTGAAATGTAAAATAACATTGGATGTATTATACTTCGTTATTAACATATCTACTTTGTAGTAATTGCTGTTGTGTTTGTTACAGGGAAGGAGACTGGTGGGAAGCAAGATCCATAGCTACAGGAAAGACTGGATATATCCCTAGCAATTATGTAGCTCCTGCCGACTCCATTCAGGCAGAAGAGTAAGACACAATCTCATATTTTATTTATACTTTTTCAAAAGTGTTTCAACATGCATTCTACAATGATGTAATGACCACAAAATTTTATGCCAATATTAATACTACTAATGTATCCTATTAATACAAGATGTTATATGAAATTCAATAATTCAGTGATAAACACTTAAAATAAGATCATAAAAAATGATATTCAGTGAAAATTTATTTTAAAACTTACAAGAAGTCAGGGATCCTTTGACAATCCAATAGTAGCACATCCCTCTCCCCTACATTTAGGAGCCATTTTTATGTTCTGCAGTTTTAATCATATTTAAAACTTTACATTATATCCCAGGTAGTTATTGGCAGTATTAACTTAAACTGAGCTTATCACATAAACTGCGTATCTTATGATTTCTTTCTTATAAAATAATAGAAAAGAAATTTTAGCAAACCATTTAATTTCTCTCTCTCACTTTTTTTTTTTTTTTCTGTGTACAATAAGAAGGATTGCATTGCATGGACTCAAAGATCCTTTCCAGTTCTACATTTATAATAATTCTTAAAGTTCTGATTTTATTAAATAATTAAATACCTATACACACACATATACATGCAAACATATGTGTGCATATCCATTATGCACATGTGTGTACACATTTTCTCATGTGTACACATGCACATTTATAAATAATGTGTACATTTTATGGAAGGCATTACAATGCAGTGGATACAATGCTAGACTGTAAGCTAATCCTATGTTACTAGTTATGAGAATACAGGCCAGTTACATAATTTCCCTGAATCTGAGTTTATTCATTTATAAAATGGGAGTAATATACCAAATACTTATCACATAGAGTTGTTGTAAAAAGCAAATGAGATCAAGCATATAAAATTCTTTGTAAACTTTGAAATGTGGTATAAATTTCAACTATATTTGTACTCTTAGACATGCTTTTCATTTTAGCCATTATATAATCTGTTTTTCAAAAAAGAACACAAATTCCTTTAGTTTTATATTTCTTCTTAGTACAGGAAGGGTGACAAATTTTGCTATTTGTATCTGTCAGTAATGATCAGTTTACTCTTAGGAAAATTCACAGGAGTAAATTATCTTATATATAATTTTTCTATTTACATAGTATGATTGTCGTTAATTAATTTCATTAATGCGTATGTCTATAAGTAGGTTGGAATAATATCTTAGTAATCAAGATCCTTCCTAATAAAAAATTTTCAATAATTTAGATATAATATTACTGATACTGATTGCATATTAGATAATTAGATACGTATCTAGGACATAGAGCATGTATGTTACTGCCATTGATGCCATTGTAATATCTCCTGTCACATTTTCACTGTTCTCATTTGGTGTTGCTGTTGACACAGGTGATTCCAAAGTTATTCATTCTCTGCCATCACTGTTCACTGGTATACTATGGATATTTTTATAAATTGAATTCTACTTATAATGTTATTATTTGTTTAAAGATTTTTGTATGACATTGATCTCAAAAGTTTTTTTTTTCTTCATGATACAGTATTTTTTGCTGTCATTAATTACAGCATTGATGAGAGAGTCAGAGCTATACCTGTATTTGGGGGTATAAGTTCCACAAAATTTGCAGCACACTTTGCTAACCACCCTTCAATATATCCTTTAAATATTACTATATGTAGAGTCAATAGCAGCTAGGTGAGGCAGTGTAGATAGAGTACCAGGTTTGGAGGCAGGAAGACCTGAATTCAAATTTGGCTACACATACTTAATAGCTGTGTGAATGCTGAGTGAGTCACTGAACCCTGTTTACCTCAGTTTCTTCATCTGTCAAATGAACTAGAGAAGGAAATGGCAAATCACTCCCAGTAACTTTGCCAGGAAAATCTCAAATGGGGTCAAAAAAAGTATTTAAGATAATTTTAAAGTATTTTCACCTATGCCAAAAATTAACATGAAAAAAATTTAAAATAACTTCTGTATTTAACTGTTTTAGCCTTACTTATATTTTCAGTCACCTGAAATTCTTTTTTTTTTTTTTTTTTTTTCCAAAACAGACACTTAATGTCTTAACCCACTTAATGTGGCTGAAAAATAAAGTGGTAGCTATCCATCATTGATTTTTTTTTTCCCTCTGTTGTTTTGTTGTAATTTTCCTATCTTTGATTCTTATTTTTAATATTCTAACACATCATTTTTTTCCTCAGATGGTATTTTGGCAAAATGGGCAGAAAAGATGCTGAGAGACTACTTTTAAATCCTGGGAACCAGCGAGGTATCTTTTTAGTAAGAGAAAGTGAAACCACCAAAGGTATAGTCCTCACTAAATTGACATTTCCATAGTTAAAATAGTGTTTTATATAATGGCATTTTAAGAAAGATATAATAAAAGGATTCTTTTTTTTTTTTTTTTTTTAAAGGTGCTTTTTCCCTTTCTATTCGTGATTGGGATGAGATAAGGGGTGACAATGTGAAACACTACAAAATTAGGAAACTTGACAATGGTGGATATTATATCACAACCAGAGCACCGTTTGATACTTTGCAGAAACTAGTCAAACACTACACAGGTAGGCGAATACTTAAACTAACTTTAAATTTTAAAATATAAGCTTAGTAATGTACTTTCATTATGCTTCTTCAACTGGACCCTCACTGAAGGAAGGCAGTCCTTTTATTAGTCCCAACTTTGTTCTCCACAGAAACTATTATAAATTTTTTCTTCCATCACTGTTCCTTTTCACCGAAAAAATCGATGCCATTTGCTCTTAGCTACCATTCTCTTTATCTCATAATTCTCTCATTCTCTCCCCTTTTTTCCTGATGTCTGCAAAAGAGAACTAACCCTTCTCTTGGCCACTTAATCCTTTGTGTCTATTCCAACAGATTATATATTCAGTTACATCCCTTTTCAGATCTTCAGCTTCTCCTTATCAAGTGGTTCCTTTCTTACTGTCTTTAAACAAGCCTGAATCTCCTCCAATCTCTCTTTATATATATATATATTATTATTATTAATTTTATAATTATACAATTTTTTGATAGTATATATGCATGAGTAATTTTTTATAACATTATCTCTTGTATTCATTTTTCCAGATTTTCCCCTCCCTCCCTCTACTCCCTCTCCTAGATGACAGGCAATCTCATACATTAAATCTCCAATCTCAAAAAATCTCAGTCAGCCCTACCAATCCTCTCATCATTTAGCTCTCTTCATTGCTCAGCAATGTTCTTGAAAAAACTTGCCTATTTGGGGGGTTTGCTTCCCTATTTTGTTACTCATTTCTTCTCTCTTTACAGTCTCACTTCCAGTAGTATCATGTAATTAAATGTTTTCTTCACAATTACTAACAATGTCTTCATATTGTCAAGTTTAATGGTCTTTTTTCACTCTTTTTCTTCTGCATTTGACAGTGTTTGTGCTATGTTCTTTTACATATGGTCTCTTCTCACTTCTCTCTGCTGATTCACTACCTTATTTGTCTGGCACTTTCTTCTCATTTTCCTTTGCTACCTCATCATTTACATCATATCTTTTAACTGTAGATATTCCCTAGAACTCTGTCCTAGGACTTCTACTCTCATGATGACCTCATCAGCTCCTAGTTTATCATGTCTCTACAAATGAATCCCAGATGTACATCTGACACTTATATGTCTAATATCAAACTCATCTTTTCCTCTAAAGCATTCACTCTTATAAATTTAACAATTTCTGTTGAAGATATCAGTATCCTTCCACTCTTCCAAATTTTTAATCTTGGATACAGATACAGATACAGATAGACTCCTCTCCATCTCTTGAATTTAACTCCTCCTTACATGTGCAGCCTTCATCACATATCTGACCATGTGACTCTCCTCATTCAACTTCAGCTACTTTGTTTTACCTCTAGGATAGGGTTCTTAACCCAAAATCTATGAAGTTAGATTTTGTTGGATTTTTTCTTTTAATACTTTGCTAACTATATATTTTTTATGCTGACTATATTCAGTGTAATTTTTTACCTTTGTAATCTTGTGTACTTTATGCATTTAAAAATATTCTGAGAAGTGATCTATTAGCTTCGCTAGATTTGCCAAAGGTATCCATTACACAAAAGAGACTAAGAAATATAAACTCCTCTGTTTAGCTTTTGAAAGCTGCATAATCTGACCCCAGCCTTTTTTGAGCTTTATTAGATTTTTCTATTCGTCTCTATTCTATTCGTCACTTTGAGATCAGCCACATTGATCATCTTTCTGTTCCTTATACACAACTACATCTGGCTATAATTACTACTGGTTATCTCCCATGTTGGGAATATACTACCTCTTTAACTTTCAGCCTCATAGATTCTTTCTCTCTTCCCTTAAGGTATAGCTCAAACATTATTTGAGTGAAATTTTTCCTGATTTCTTCAACTGCTAGTTCCTTTGTTTCCTCTTAGGTATTTAACTACTTTTGAGGATTTATTTTTATTCACTTTATGTTGTGTTGTTTATGTTTTCTTATGTAGTTGTCTTACTTTTTAGAATATAGACTATGAGTAGATACTGTTTCATTCTTTTCAATAACATGCTCAATGCCTAGCACAAAGTTTATGCATGTACTTAATACTTGTTGATCATTTGACCCATATTTTTATATAGATGTTTCTGAGTAAGGTTAGTATTGTATTGCTTATATGTTTATATGAAGTTTGTCATTTAAAATTTTAATTAAAAGAGGAAATAAGCTTTTTTTCATGAATACTATGTCCTAAACTCTGTTCATTGCCTTTACAAATATTACCTTATCTGATAAAGAATATTCATCTACTGTATAAGCTCAAATTTCCTAAGTAATGAAATTTCAAATGAACTTATATTTAATTCTTCAGAACATGCTGACGGCTTATGCCATAAGTTAACAAGTGTGTGTCCAACTGTGAAACCTCAGACACAAGGTTTGGCAAAAGACGCTTGGGAAATTCCTCGAGAATCTTTACGTCTAGAAGTTAAGTTGGGCCAAGGATGTTTTGGTGAAGTGTGGATGGGTAAGAAGCAGTGGCTTTTTAAAAATCTTTTGCTTTAAACCTTGGTGAGGGCAATTCCTCCAAATGGAATCTCTTGCCACTAAACAGTAAACCACCCAATTGTTTTATTTTATTTGGGATATTTAAAGATGAGTTAAAATGTTATAATTGAAAGATAATTATAACATTAATATTGAAAACTGACCCTTCTGGCTGATGTATTAGCAATATATAACATATAGCATAGCAAAATAATAAGTGAACTAAAAATACTGATTTGTAGCAATTCGGCACATCTAAATTAAGAGCTTTAGTGAATGTCAGCACTGCTTACATCAGGAGAAGAATTTTCTCTCAGGACAAGGAGAGAGAGAAAAAGGTATAAAATTCTCTAGCTAGTCATAGCTGATAACAGTAGCTAACATTTGTATAGCACTTAGCAGCATACTGGGCACTGTACTAAGTGCTTTATGGTAATTCTCATTTGACCTTCAACAAGAACCCTGGAAGGTAAAAGGTGCGCATCCCTTTTACAGATGAGAAAATGAGGCAAGCAGTGGTTAAGTCCAGGGCCACAAAGTTAGCAAGTATATAAAACTATATTTGAACTCAGGTCTTCCTGAGTCTAGGCCCTCTACTCATCCACTGTTTCAACAGCAGCCTCTAGTATGAAATATTGTCTAATGAAGAAAATAAGACTAACATTGATGGAATAGTAATGTATTGCAACATAGAATCAGCATTTTCAAGTTCAGAGTCCTGTGAAAAATACAGATGTTATTTGAAATGAATCAAGTTTGTTGGGGTGCTATAATTTTGTCAGTGTATCTCTTCCACTGACACAGATTACCATCCCTCTGTAACTTAGTAGATGTTCGTTAATCATTCCTGTGACCAAGATTTATTATATGAAAGCCAACTAAATGATAAAATTTTTTGAGAACTTAGTGTCCTCAGATAACAAGCATCCTTTAGTGGGATTGTTCTTGAGCCTTTTCTAGTTTGGTAGAGTTTGTGCTCTGCTATCATGATCTTTAAGAACCCAAGGTCTTTCTCAGAACATCCAAGATGAGGCATTGGAGCAGTATTTAAGTGAAGGAATATTTTTAATAATATGGTTTAGGGGCTTTTTTTTTTTTTTTTTTTTTCCATTTCAGCAGCCTGTAAGTTAGGATAATCAGTCTGTTATGTGATAACTGTTTTTTGTATAATTAGTAACATCCCCTTATCTTTTTCTCAATAAGACTCATGTCATATAAAATTTGTAGCTGTTATTTGTTTTATCTGCTACTCAATTTGACTTTTGCTACTGTTTTCACCATTATACGAGAGAAAATAACAAGTTATTGTTTCTTTAGGAACATGGAATGGAACCACAAAAGTAGCAATCAAAACACTGAAGCCTGGTACAATGATGCCAGAAGCTTTTCTTCAGGAAGCTCAGATCATGAAGAAACTAAGACATGATAAACTTGTTCCCCTATATGCTGTTGTTTCTGAGGAGCCAATTTATATTGTTACTGAATTTATGTCAAAAGGTATGTGTCCATGATGAGTAGAAATGAAGGTATTTTTGTGACATTTAAAATGTTTTTTAAAAACTATTTTGGGGTTATGTTATTTATATATGTAAAATTTTTTCCTGTTAATGTTTCTAAAAAAATGTTTTCAACAAAGCAGATTTTTTTTTTATATAGGCATATGAAATTTGGTGGTTTTTCTAATGGGAAAGAGATTTTTACCAGTCATTTGGAAAAGTTTGGAAGAAAAGTAAAAGTTTCGAGTGGGAAAACAGACTGAAAAGGTGAAGGGATATATATGACTATAGAAATGGAATGAATAGAAAAATATGATAAAAAGAAAGGTAATTAGAATAATAATACTATAAGAATGAAAAACTAAAGCATCAAGGGAAAAAAGCTCTTGTCTTTAGAGCCTAAAGCAAATGCAAATTGGATCTCAAACAAACCAGGGAAAGAACTTTGGTAAAATATGTGGATGGTCCCTGATTTAAGTACTTGCAGACATCTCAAAATACAAATAACTACCTCATCCATATGACAATTGGAACCCCATTTCACCATCATATGCAACACTTCCTCCTACCCATATCTAATTCAGACGACATAACATAAATCTGGAGAAAAGTCTTTAATAAGAAGAACAGATAGTTACAGAAAAAAGTTGAGTAAATTCACTACCCTCTTTCTCTCTTGTTCTTCCCAGAACATCTTCATTAATCCCAGAGTAATTTATGTTAGACTGCCCTAGATTTCTGTGAATGAGATGTCCAAACTAAGATTTTTGGAGGAAAGGAAGAGGGAGTAAAGATAGAAGTGGGAATGCATCAACAAAAACTGAAAAACAAAATCTGATTTTGTGGATGGTGGTTTTTTAAGTTGTTTGTTTTTATTTTTCAAATATGTATTTTTTTTAAATGAATCTGCCCATCCACAACCTGCTCCTCTTTTCCCCCCTCACTCCTATACAAATTAAAACAAAAAATATATAATTCAGTATGTAGTGTGGCAAAACAAATTTCCATGTACAAAAATATGCAGTTTTTGCATTTTAAATTTCATCACATCTCTGTCAGGTATGTGGCACGTTTCTTTATTCTTTTACTATAATTTTTATAATATTTTACTATAATTTGTTTATAGGAGGTCTCCCCTCCTTAGTTTTGACTGATTGATTACTATGAATCAACCAATTGTTGATATTTGTTAATCAAAATATTTGTTAAGAACCTATTATATGACAAGACACTGTGCTATGCTCTGGTGATAAGAGGCAAAAGATAGCCCCTGTCTTTAAAAGAGCTCTCAATCTAATGATTGAGACCTCCAACAAACCAGATCCAGGATAAATAATTAATAGAGAGAAAGCACTGGAATTAAGAGAGGTTGGTTAAGACTTCATGTAGGAGGTGGGATTTTAATTGGGACTTAAAAGTAAAATCAGTGAGTAGTTAGAATTGAAGAGGAAAAGCATTCTAAGGCATGGGGGACATCCAGAGAAAATGACTGGAGTTGAGAGGTGGAGTATCTTCGTGGATCAGCCAGGAAGGCAGTGTATCACTGAATCTAGGAGTGGGGGTTGGGTAGTAAGGTAAAACACTGGAAGGGAAATCAGGGAAGTGTAGAGGGCTTTGAGTGCCAACGAGAACATTTTGTATTTGATCTTGGAGGCAATAGGGAGATTTGGAGTTTTATTTGGTAGAGTAGGAGGATTGGACTTGGGCTTTAGGAAAATCACTTTGCCAGCAAGATTAAGGGTTATGTTGCAGTGAAAAGAACTGCTATAAATATTTTTACGTATTATCAATCCTTAGACCTCTTTCTTTGATTTCTTTGGGATATAGGCCTAATAGGAATATATTGGATGAAAGAATATATAGAGTTTATAACTTTCTGGACATAGTTGCAAATTTCTTTCCAGAATTGCTAGACCATATGATTCCCCATGGTCTCTCCAGTGTTTTCTTCTTTTGTCTTTTTTTTTTTCCCAGTTTTATGAGAGAGAATTTCAAAAGTTGTTTGTTTGCATTTTTTTCTGCATTTTTTAGTGATTTAGATTATCTTTCATATGCTTGTTGATAGATTGGATTTCTTTTTTTGAAAACTGCCTGATCTTATATTTTGGCTATTTATCTAGTGGGGGCAGTAAGTGGTGCTATCACTACTCCCCATTTTATAGATGAGGAAACTGAAGCAGAGAGAAGTTAGTAGGTGACTAAGTCAGGGTTCCATAGCTCTGGGATATCTTGAATCCCAGTCTTTCTATAGCCAGACCTAGCACTCTATACATTGACCTACCCAGATACCAATATAAGCAGATCCAAGATAGGAGGTAAGCACTTAGCTGCCAGTGATGAGTTTGTTGCCCAACCTGAAATATACCCTAAGGAACACAAAAGAAGTAATATGGAGTGTAAATGATTTCTGAAAGGTCATTGAAGGTGACAGAGATGTCCTAGAGTTAGAATTCAGTAAATATTATCCCAATGACCTTAATTTTGATTCCAAATAATAAAGAGAATGATAAATAATAGATAATAAAGATAATAAAGAGAAAACATAGAGAAGTTCAGGTAATGTTTTGCTGTATCAAATAAAAGTGCAGTCCCTTTAAATGCCTACACATCTTTCCTAAAAATCATTCATTCTCTCTAATTATCCTTTCTCAGTATTCTTCTTTCTACATGGTCAAACATTAACTCTAGAGATACTTCTATTAACCAAATTTAGTCAAATTATTTTTCCTTATTTGTCTAATCATTACCTCAGTATTTCAGGGAGAAGTTTTAATGCTTATGAATGTTTAGGTGTTTTCAGTCTTAGTGACCCTATTTAAGGTTTTCTTGGCAAAGATACTGGGGTGATTTGCCATGTCCTTTTCCAACTCACTTAAGAAATGGAGGAACCTAAGGCAAATGGAGTTAAGTGACTTTACCAGGGTGACAGTTAATGTATAGTGTCAGATTTGAATTAAAAAAGAGAGGAGTCTTCCTGATGCCTAGTATGTAAGGCTCAAATCTGGTGCTGTATCCACTGGGTTACCTAACTGCACATCTATTGAATAGGCTCCTTTAGAATATAGTTAAGCCTTTGAGAATAATTAAGTACTATTAAAACCAACAGTGCAAAATTTGATACCTTTTTCATTGTCATCTTTCTAGATAACCTTATTTTTTGATACTGTTAATTATCCATTTGTAGATATTTTCTAAATTCAGTTTAATTCAACAAGAATTTAATTTTGTTTCTTCCCACATTGCAATTTTCCCCATCACAGTTAGGCTGGAATCAAAAATTAAATGGAATTGGGGGGAGGGGGGAGGATTTTCAGAGCCACAGACAACACAGAGATTAAAATATGTAACCTAAATTTTACAATAAGGTACTGTAAAAACCCTATAAAAGAAAAAGAAAAATTCAGATATCTTCTCTGGTACAAAGAGAGAGCCAAAATATTTTACTTCAGTTTTCCAGATCAAGGGAACACTGTGCTCTTAACCCCTGCAGTGTGGAAGGGATAACTTTCTATTATATACCAGCTTCTAGGGTGAGTGCTAGATTAGAAAGTAGAACCTGCCTTTAAGGAGTTTTAAGTTCTGTGCTATTCTCAGCTTTTGAGATGCTGTTTTCTCTTGATTTATCACCTTACTGACTACTTCTCACTCTCTCTTATTGTTCTTTGTCTGTATGCTATCTCTGATTCTTTATGTTGTCTCAGTCCTATATTATGGGCCATCTTCCCTCTACATGTTCTTTCTGGGTGTACTTAGCTTTCAGAGAGGTAGCATATTCCAGGATCTTTGTTTGATCTCGTCTTTCTATAGCAGAAAAACCTAAAAACTATTTGCTTTCTCATTTTACCGCTTTATAGTCTATATGCTGAGCATAACCTTGCTCAATGAGCAAAGGTATATCCTGTATTAGAAACAAGAAAAGACCTATAAGGCAGTGAGTACAGGGTGTCTAGAGTTAAGATTTAAGGGTTCAAATTTTGTCTGAGACTCCTACCAACTGTGTGGCTCTGGGCAAGTTTTTTAACTTGTTTGCCTTAGTTTTCTCAGCTGTGAAGGGGCCTAACTGGACCTAACCTGCACGATTGTTGTAAAGGTCAAATTAGGTACTATTTGTTAAAATGCTATCTTGTATATTTTTTGTCTCCTCTATTAAATTGTAAGTTCTTTGAGGGCAAGGATTGTCTTTTGCCTCTTTTTGTATTCCCAGTGAACACAGTGCAAGGTACTAAGTAGATGCTTAATAAATATTGATTGATTTATTGAAATATGAAAGTCACCGACTACATCTTTTTTGAGTTCCTATAGTTTTCTGAAGAAATGAGATACTATCTCCCAAACATGAATAATTTTCTCTGAGACATCCTTATTTCAGTTGGGCAATCTTATCCTAAGCCCTTCCCCTTCTCTTCTTTTTCCTAGGATGCTGCATGCCTTTTATTGCTTGCCCTCTTCTATGATGTAGCCATATGTATTTACAAAATGTATAACTCTAAACCTAAATTTCCCAGCCTTTCGTGATCTCTTGAATTGTCAGAGTTCTTTCCTTCTTCACATGATCATCTCTGCTTAACTGTTTATATATTATATGCCTCACCAATATACTTCCTTGAGGTCAGGGATTGTTTTTGTCTTTTGTAGTTGCATGCCTTACAAGTAACTTAATAAACCCTTGTTATATTGAGTTGAATTGAATTGGAAACTTCCAAATAAAATACTTATATGATCCCTGAACTTTTTCTATTTCCATTCCTTTTCTTTCTGTCCTGCAGTTTCTGTTTTTCTTAATCTTAACCAAAGATGTTTTTCCTGTTTCTTGTTCTAGTGTCAAAATTCCTGATTATAGTTCTGCCCCTAGATGTTTTTAGTTATCCCAAGGACTGTCATAGGACTGTCTAAAGTAAATTTTGATTCATTTTAATTTCAGTAAATACCAAGACCTTTCCTCCTTTGCAGAACTGTGGAATGTTTCATATATTCAGACCCAGTTGATGTTAGTTTTGCTAAATGTCTTTCCTTTGGTTGTTATAAAACGTTCTTTAAGTGTGGGAAATGTTTATTGGTAAATGAAGATGATATAAAAATAAAATATATCAATAAAATTACTTTTTAAAATGTTTTAAAAGTATCAGAACTTTTAGAAGGAGTTTGGGTGGAATAATGTAATAACTAGGATATTACTACAGGAATGCTGGGAAACACTGACTTTGATTGAAAGTCTGCTAAGTAATATTTGTTTCTTCTTTCTTCCGACTTCTTTACTTTAGGGAAGTAGGGGTGGAGAATTAGGAATTGGGACAAGATGGAGGTAACCAGGAAAGAAAGTGGAGAAAGATAACCCTATTTATCTTGAAGGTTTCAGGAACCTTCTTGGAAATATTTCAAGATAATGGCCCTGCAACCTCCCTACGCCCCAAAAAAAATTTTTTTGAGACTAAAATGGTATAAAGAAGTAGGATGTTAAAGCTCAAAAATGTTACTTGTTTTATAATTTATTTTTGTTTTGCTTTTCTTTTATAAAATTTTTCTGTTACAGGAAGCTTATTAGATTTCCTTAAAGAAGGAGATGGAAAGTATTTGAAGCTACCACAGCTGGTTGATATGGCTGCACAGGTACTTCTTTATGTATATATCTATCCATGGCTTGAAAAGATATCTAAAAGTTAAGAAAATATAGTGTAGAGGACGACTAGTCATAGAATTGAGCCAAGGAGACCCTAGATATCACTTAATCCAACTCCCCTTTGCCTTTTAGAGAGAAAACTAAAGCCTTGAGAGGTTAAATGATTTATTTGAGGTCTTATAGCTGACTAATGTCAGAACTGGGATTAGAAATCCTAAGTGTTCTCTTTCCTATTCTTTTGTGCTTTACACTACATCACTATCTACTTAAAAATTAAACTAAACTAAATAACAAGGAAAGTTTTAGGATTATATTTGGGGCACCGCTGTACTTGTAAAGAAAAATTCCTAAATGTTTTGATACATTTTGTTTCGATACAAGAAATATAACTTCCTAACAAACACCCAAACAACAAACATTTATAAAATTCATTCCCAGAGAAGATAGTTTGATTATCAGTTATTAAAAGAAAGAAAAGACATGCCCTTCAGCTTTGTCAATGTGGTCCTAATATTGTAGTTTATCAGACCCATTACATCTTCATATTGAATTTATTTACCTGTTGGTAGTTTTATATATATATACTTTCTTTGCTTATTCATGAAACCCATGGACATAAAATTTTCCTATTTTGAAATGTATAATTTCATCAGATAAATTATAAAAAGTAAGAAATCAGTAATTGCCTTATTTATCATAGACAATATATAAATTATTTGGACATTTGACTCTGCAGTACCAGTGTAAAATAGTAATTTAATGAGTCATTAAAGATGACAGTGTAGTATAATGGAAATGAACACTGGTTTTGAAGTTGGAAGACTTGAGTTCAAGGCCAAGTTTTGCAATCTAATAACTTTATAAACTTAATCTCTTTGATTCTGGGATTCTTATTTAGAATGGAAATGATAGTGCCTGCTATTGAGGGTTTCTGTGAAGTTCAGATGAGATTATGCATGTGAAAGAAAATTTCACTTAGAACTTAGTTCTCCTTTACTGCTTCCAAAGCAATTTCAAACTATAATGCCATATGACAAGCCTAATTTGTAGCATCTTATATACTTCACTGATCTGTGATTTTTGTCAATGTGGCCTTTCCCTTTACAGGTATGAATTTTTCTGTTCAATCAATTAGAAAGTGGTTATTAAACACCAGCTACACACACACACACACACACACACACACACACACACACACACACACACACACACACACTAAGCACTAAGCACTAAGCACTAAGCACTAAGCTCTAAGCACTATGGTGAGCTTTAGGGATACAAAAATAGACTGAGGTGGTCCCTGAGAATTCTTGTAGCCAAAATCACCCTGTGACCAAATTAGTATTGAGCACCTCTAAACTTATCCAGACTTGTCTTTGAATAATAAATAGACAGTATTTTACTAGATCCTTATTGAAAATTTTTCCAACTTGGTATAGAACCTGTTAAAGCTTGCATTCTATTGACAACTCCTTCAAAAATCTATTGACAGTCACTTCATGATAATGGAACAGAGCAGAACTTTATAATAGAGAATTATTCTGTAGTTTAGCATGTATTTTCATTTACCTGTCTTTTGGCTCAACAAAAATGACTTTGTGTTTGTAAGGCTTTATTCTAGAGAACAATAGTAATAATTTTTAAGTTAAAATGAATTACGTAGCTAATATGCACTTAGGGATGTTTCTGATTTTTTAATTTATATGGACAAAAATTGAGCTCTATATCCCTCATCTATATCCCTCATCTGACTATATAGTATTATAATTCAAGGAATTTGATATTCATTGCTGGGTGTGTTAGGTTTCTGACATAATAGCCACGCCTGTATGCATTCTGGAGTCATTCCAATACTCTTGTAATCCTTACTAGTTGGAAGATGTATGAACCAATTTTTCATACACATATTCCCAGGGCACATTAGAGCATGTGCTTGGTATGCCCCTTCTATGAATTCATAGTGGTAGTAATAGTTTATCTTAATTGGCTGTCCTTATGAATGTATATAATAACTAGATATATTAGTTTACTTCCAGGTTCTTAGCCTGGAATGTACGATGGGTATCCTTACCCTTCTTCTTTCAAATTTGTATTATCCATTCTTTCTTTGGATTAATGCTGGGATAGTCAAATGATTACTCTAAATGCTAGTATTAGAATCTGTGTCCTTATGAATATAAGTTGAGAGGTGAGCAAGAACTCACTGTGCCAGATCTAGCCCATTTCTAAAAATCCCAATTTTAACCTAATTTTATTATCATTAAATTGACATTTCTCTCATTGTTTGTTAAAAACACATTTTGACAGTCATCAAACTTGTCTCTAAATTGTTACTGTTTCGGTTTCTTCTCAAGATTGCTGATGGTATGGCATATATTGAAAGAATGAACTATATTCATAGAGATCTTCGAGCAGCTAACATCCTTGTGGGAGATAATCTTGTTTGTAAAATAGCAGATTTTGGATTAGCAAGGCTAATTGAAGACAATGAATACACTGCAAGGCAAGGTAAAACTATTTCTGTTGTTACTTGGTCATATCAGACCCTTCATGACCCCATATGGAGTTTTCTTGACAAAGATAATGGAATAGTTTGCCATTTCCTGCATTTCCTCATTTTACAGAGGAGGAAACTGAGATAAATGGGATTAAGTGACTTGCCCAAGTTCACACAAATAAGTGTCTAAGGCCACATTTGAACTCAGTCTTTCTGAGTTTAAAGATTCAGGTCTTTCTGACTCCAGGCCCAGCACTCATTCACTGAGCCATCCAGCTGCCTCAAGGTGAAACTAATATTTAGTAAATGTTTTGTAACTTTTTTTCTCTATCAAATTCTTCATTTTGGGGGTTTTTTAAAATAAAGTTTTAGATTTTTGTTTGTTTGTTTGTTTCTACATTGCTTAAATTTCTCCTATATTTTTTCTTCCTTCCTCTTCCAGAAATCATAAAGATTTTTTTTAAAGGGGAAAAAGAGAAAAAAAGTAACCCAAACTAATCAAAACATTACAAAAACATAGAAATATATATTCAAGGTTCCTTTTTCATATCTTTTTTTTGGGACCATGCTCTTTGCAACCTTGCAACATTATTTTTCACTTCCTCCTTCTCCTCCTTTTCTTCTTTCAGGAAAAAAAATATATATGTATATATGTATATATTTGCCTTTTTTAAACATCACCAATATTTTTTTAATATCCCTTAATGGTAAAGCAACCCCATATTTTAAAAAATGAAATTTTGAAAGATAAGAAAAAAAAAATCAATAAAATTTGTAAATTTCAGAAGTCACAACAAACATCTCTACAAAGGTATGAAGATGGGAATATCATCCTATAAATCTCTTTAGTTCAGTGATTGACATTTTTAATTTTGTAACATCCATTTTTGACTAATTTGATTGCTATTAATAGTATTTTCAAAACTATATCAAAGAATAGTAAGGAGACTAGGGATTCTTGGTTTCACTCCTATATTTATTGGCAAAGATTCTAGTGTATTTTCCATTGCAAATAATCTTGCTTTGGGTTTTAGATTAGATATTTTTTATGACATTAAAAAAGTTTCTTTGTGCTTATGCTTTGCTGGGCTTTTTGTTGTTGTTTTATTTTTACCACAAATAAGTGCTGTATGCTTTTTATTCATCAATTGAGATAATTGTCTGATTTTTAAAATATTTTAGGTTTTTTTGGTAAGGTAGTTGGCTCAGTGACTTGTCCAAGGCCACACAGCTATCATGAAACTGAATTTGAACTCAGGTCCTCTTGACTTCAGGGCCAATGCTCTATTTATTGTGTCCCGTGCAGCCTATATATCTGCCATGGAAATTTTTCTATACAGCAAATAATCCTGCCCTGTAAGTGTTTGCTTTGGTTCACTAGTTTTTCTAAGAAAGAATATAATTGTATGTTTTCAATAGAGGTAGTAAGAATAGGGTTCTTTATGTTTATTTTGTCTGTTAAAAAACACACATTTGGACCCTTATACTTTCCCCTCTTTAAAATCTGATCTAATCCCAAGCAAAACAAAAACAAAAAGTTCCTGACTCCAGAAGAATAAAGGAATGTTTTACAAGATAAAGTTCCCGATTAGTCTTCCATTCCAAAAACTTGTATAACTAAAGCAGCTTCTAATTATTTGTTCTTTTTAAGGGACAGTACATTAATGAAGTGATTTTTCCTAACTATTTCTTTTAGCAAAGTATAATTATAGTAAAACACTATATATGTAGCGCATGAAATTTGACAAAGGTGATTTTTATTTGTGTCTGATCTTTTATTAGTCAAGTTTCAGTAGGTTGCCAATTTATCAACATAAAGTACCTACTGTGTTTCAAGTACTGTGCTAAGCACTAGAATAATAAAAGAAGCAAAAGACATTTTTTTTCTCTTTAAGGATTTCAGTCTCCTCTCAAAGGGGTCACATGACATTTAAACAATTGTTTTTATACAAGCTCCATATGGCATAAATTGGAAGTAATCAGCAGAGGGAAGACACTAGCATTAAGATCATTAAGAAAGGCTTCATCTAGAAGATAGGATTTTAGGAAGGACTTGAAGGAAGCTATGGAAGCCAGGAGGCAAAGATGAGGGAGAGCATTCCAAGCAGGCAGAATAGTCAGTGAAAACGCTGGGAGCTGACAGCTGAGTTGTTCAAGGGAAAGCAAGGAAGTCAGTTTCATTGGATCACAGACTACATTGATGGTGTAAGGTGTAATATGATTTGGGGGAAGGTAGAAAGGGAATTTATGAAGGAGTTGCAATGCCAAATAACGGAATTTATATTTGATTCTGGAGGTAATAGGGAGACATTGAAGTGTGTGTGTGTGTGTGTGTGTGTGTGTGTGTGTGTGTGTGTGTGTGTGTGTGTGTGTGTTTGCGTTTTATGTTGATCAGATTTGTTAATTAGGGGAAGTACATAACTAGCATCTGAGTGAAAAATGGCCTAGAGTGGGGAGACATGGCAGGCAGACCCAACTCCAGACTATTGCAATAGTCTAGGCATGAAATGATAAAAGCCTGTACCCTAATGATGGCAGTGTCAAGAGAGGAAGGGTCATGTGTGAGAGATGTTATGGAGATAAAATCAAAGAACATTGATATTAGATGGGGAAGGGAGGGAGGGAGAGAAAGTGAAGGGTCAAGATTGACACTAGATTTTAAAACTGTGTAGCTAGAAGACTGGTAGTATATTTAAAAATAATAGGGAAGTTCAGAAAAGGGTAGGGTTCAGAAGGAAAATATCTAAAAGGCAGGTGGAAATCTGGAGATCATAATTTAGACGATAAATTGAATACATCTGACCTGATGAAATCACAGAATAAAATAATATGGAGTAATGACAGGCAGATTATAGCCTGAGGACCATTGGCCCAACTGTTTTTAAAACTTCAAAGAGCTGAGAGAGGTTTTTATACTTTTGAACAAGATTTTATTGTACTTAATTCAATGCAGAATTAATTATTAGTTTGCCAGGCAGATCTGACCAGATTTGGCTCTTAATCTATATAGTTTGTTGGCGCCTGTCATAAAAGAAGAGACTAGAGAGAAGAACCCTGTAGGATACCCATTATTGGTATATGTCACCTGGATGAAGTCCAACATAGGAGACTGAGAAGAAGGGATTAGTATTGTGAGGAGGAAAACTTAAGAGAAACCTTAATAAGAAAAGAATTAGGAGTATTAGAGGCTTCAGAGAGGTAGGAAAAGGTCATTAGATGTGATAATTAATAAGTCATTAGTAACTTTGGAGAGAACAGTTTTGGTTGAATAATGAATTCAGAAGCCAAAATTTTTGAGGATAGAACATATATGTTTAGGCAGCAGGAAAGAATCAGTAGACAGGAAAAGATTGAAGATAAGTAAGAAAGTGATGATGATAGAGGGAGCAGTCTGTTAGAGAAGGTTAGGATAGAATAAGCTTTTTAATTTTTACCATATTGTTTTAATTATATAATATTTCTTAGAGGAAATTGTGTTATGGATCAAGTAGTAGACCCTAGTTTGAATCTTGCTTTTGTCACTAATGTGTGATCCTGTGTAAATCTTAGCGTCTATTTCCTTATTTATCCCCACCTCATTTAAAATGGGGATGATGATAAGTACTTACCTCAAAGGTTTAGAAGCACCAAATGAAACAAGACAATGTTAAGTGCTTTTCAATCCTTAAAACTTTATGTAAATGTTTGAATTATTATTGTTAGCATTTGCAGTGCCCAGTGTTAGTTATTGGAGGTATCCTCGTGTAACTTGTATCTAATAGGAGAGGGATTTCTGATACTAAGCATAGGAGAAAGGTTAATAACAAATGCTACTGGAGACTCCTTAGGAAGAAAGGGAATTGTTATTGACAGGGAGAATTAGGAAAGAATGTACAGTGGAGATGGCATTGAAACTGATTGTAATGAATTGATGGGATTTCAGCTGGTAATTTTAGAGAAAGGCATTCCAGAATTAGGAAGCAACATCAGAAGAAATTGGAGGTAGGATGACATGGAATGTGTATTGGAATTAGAAAATGACCCACTGAATGAAAAATAAAGTGGTGACTGATTGTATATGCCCTTAAATGTCCAAGTAAATGTCTTCAACTTTATTCGCTTGGTAATATAGAGGTATTGAAAAAAAAATTTTTTTTTTTTTTTTTTTTTTTTAAATAAGCTTACTTCTTAAAAGCATGTAATGCAGGGGGGAGGGGCTCAGACTTGATTCAGAGAACCAGGCAATAATGCTGGTTATTTTCTCTATCTCCTCCTACTCAACCCCTGCATATTCAGAATTTTTTTTAAAATGTTTTTCATTTGATTCCATTTTTCAAAATGAACGGAAGTCTGTTTTATCTCCCTTTGAAAAAAAAACCAAACTCCTTGTAACAAATATGCTTAGTCAAAGAAAACATTTCATGCAATGACCATGTCTTTCTGTATACATGTATTTCATAAAATATGTGTGATTCAATCTGCTTCTCATATCTATCACCTCTTATCAGGAGATAGGTAGCATGTTTCATCTTGAATCCTCTGGAATCTTGGTGCTCATTATGTTTTTTAAATTTTTTCTTTACATTGTTATTACTCTAAATTATTCTTTCTATTTATATAAGTTTCCAAGTTCCTCTGAAAATTTACCAATCATAATTTCTTACGTTAACAGTATTATTATGTTTCATTCATATACTAAAATGTATTTAGCTATATTGTCACAACAAAGAGAATTATATTTTTTGTTGTTAAGATCCATTTCCTCTGTATTTAATGTCTGGTGTATATGATAATCTTCTGGGCTTAGTTCCAAATTGCTTTCCAGAAATTTCTTTTAAATACAGTACACAACTAGTCAATCTCTCTGTATTTCTCCATTATTCCCTTCTTTCCCTTTCTTTTCAGCTTCCTTGCATATTTTATCTTCCTCATTAGAATGTAAGTTTCTTGTGGCTATTACCTTTTATGTACTCCTTAGTGTGGCATGTGAGGCCGCTCCACATGGTCCCAAACAGTTTTTCTAGGCTTCCTCTTTCCCTAATCCTATCAGTGTATCTTGTGCATCAGCACCGCTTATATTTCCCAAAACAAATCTTGACCCTTCCAACCTCTTTTATTTATGGAATTAACCACTTTATTTGCCTACCCAACCTTACTTTGTTTTTTTGCTTTTCTTTCTTGTGGTTTTATTTTTTTTTCCTTTTGGTCTGATTTTTCTTGCACAAAAAGGCAAATATGAAAATATGTTTAAAAGAATTGCACATACTTAATCTATATCATATTGCTTGCTGTCTTGGGGAGTGGGGAGTTGAGGGAAGGAGAGGAAAATTTTGGAACAAAAAAACTTACAAAAAACTTTACATGTATTTATTTACATGTGTCTTTTTACATGTATTCAGAAAAAACTATTGAAAAGAAAAAATTATGGAAGCATTTATGGCAAGCATACTTATGGGTTTGATCATGTTACTTTGTATGATAGTTATTTGTGTGCATTTCTTATTTCTCAGGCTAGATTATAATCTAGGGCAAGGATTCTGTCATTATATCCTTTTGAGCATATAATACATTGTATTACATATAACAGTAGTTAATATTGTTGAATTAATTTCTATGTTTTATACAAATTTATTTTAAAAATTTTTATTGATTTTAAATAATATATCATTCATTTTAGGTGCCAAATTTCCAATCAAGTGGACAGCTCCTGAGGCTGCATTATATGGCCGTTTTACAATTAAATCTGATGTTTGGTCATTTGGAATTCTGCAGACAGAGCTTGTTACAAAGGGTAGAGTGCCATATCCAGGTAAGTATGGTTTTAAAGTTTTGGTTGTTTCATCAATTAGTGCTGTGTGTATATTAAATTTAGGTATTATATTTTTATTACATGCTATATCCCTTTATAGAATTTTCCCACATCAGTGAAATCCTAGGACTAAACAAAACATTAGATGAGATTAATCAGTCTTTAAGTCCTCTGTTTGACAGTTAAGACCCTTTAAAATCTGGCCTCAACCTACCTTTTCATTCTTATATATTACTCTCCTTCACATACTCTATGATCCACTCAAACTTGCCCTCCTTGTTATTCACACAAAACATTTTTTCTTCGATCTCCATACTTTTGATCATACTGTCTTCTGTATCTGGAATGCAGTCCCTTTTTCATTTATATTTCCTTCACATATTGGTTCCCTTCACAACACTAGTCAAACACAACATCAGAACTTGTAATTCATCATCCCAGTTATGCCTCCCATCCCAAAATTGCTTTTATTTAATTTTACATGTTTTATAGATAAGTTTCTAAACTGATATACTTTCTATGCTCCATCTAACAAGATGAAAAGGAAAGGAAAAGAAGGAAGAAAGGCATAAGCATGCATATATAAACTCTATGGTTTTATAAATCACCAACTATGTGACTTTACTCTCAACACTCTATCATTGGATTTATATAAAATTTATCTATTCACTAATCTACCACATCCTTCCATGAAATGAAAAACACTATAAAATTTTACCAAGATTTCAAATAACATTTGTTATTTTTCAAAACAGCCTAACATGATCTGGTTTCTCAAAGATATACTTTTGCAGGTTCATTTGCACTGCAATAGAATCTTATTTTAATCTGGATCTGTTGGTCATTAGAATAGCAAATTTTAACTACAACAGCTATAAATAAACCAATTTATAAAGGGGTGGGATCTTTTTCTGTAGAAGGAATACCAACATCAGCAAAATCATAAATTTTTGAAGTACCTGTTAAAAACCTTCAACACTCACACACACACACACACACACACACACACACACACACACAGAGTATAATAAGTAATATGGTTAAACATTTGGGACATTTGCTCCAAGTCAGATAATGTAATTGCTAGTTACTATTCATGCCTGTTTTATGGGTTACCAGTTTTCAAGGACTTACACTGTAATAAATTATCTTTAGTAACAAAACTTGAATAAATACTTTTTCTTTGTGGTTTAACATCCTAGAAATCCTTTAAATATGTAAAGAAGAGCCATTAACTTAATACCCATAAAATATTTTAAAGTCGGGGTTCATATGCTTATCGAACCCTAGTACCTTTGTAAAAGAATTTTTATTTTTTTGTTATTCTCAATTTCATAAACACCAATTAACATGTATATTTCTATACAAAAGCACAAAAATAGAGGGTCATATATAAAATTATAAATTATCTAGCTATATATATAGTTGGCTTTTAAAAAATCATAAATTCAACATGTTAGTTTCAAGGCTATCATTGTCTCTCTGAACATCCTTTGAATTCCTTCTGTATATATTTTTTAATTTAATATTTTATTTTCTCCTCAATTATATATAAAAACAGTTTTGGGTTTGTTTTTTTTTTTTTTGTTTGTTTGTTTTGCTGAGGCAATTGGGATTAAGTGACTTGCCCAGGGTCACACAGCTAGGAAGGAAGTGTTACATGTCTGAGACCAGATTTGAACTCAAGTCCTCCTGACTTCAGGGCTGGTGCTCTATCCACTGCGTCAGTTAGCTGCCCCTAAAAACGGTCTACTCAAAAAACAAAACCAAATCTAACTAAGAGGAAAACCTTGGGGTTTCTGATCAGAACCCAGACAATGGCCAAGTGAGAGGTTAGGGCTGGGACCTATTATTGGCCTAGCAGTAAGAGCTGTAGTGATTTGGACTTGAGGTTTGATCAGATCACTTCATTTGATTTTTTATAGATTTTGTCAAAGCCTGGTTTTCCAGGCTTTGAAATCATAAATGAAACCACAAGGGGGGGAGGAGTTAATTAGCCCAATTTAAAAAAGAAATAATAGAATAAATAGGGAAGAAAAAAAAAAGATAAATATACCCTTAAATCCAAGATACTACCTGAAGAAACTTTGTAAAGTGCCCCTGTATGAACCTTTGAGATTGTCTTTCTAAAAAAATTAGCAATTTCATACCAGCTCCAATTTAATGTGATGCTTTAAATTTAAGTTAGCACAAAAATTAGGATATTAATAATCATTTCTTAAGCTTTTATTATTTAAGAGATACTGCAGAATTTCATTAAGTATATCTAATTTTCATGTTTATTTACAAGTGGTAGTATCATTCAGTCATAGTAGGATCCTAGAATTAGAATCACTTGTTCTTATATCATGATTGTCAAGAAGTCATAGGATCTTAAGATATTAAATGCTTTTTCTCAGAACAATAATCAGGCTCTTCATAAAATGATTTATTATATTTATTTTCTTATTAATAAGCAACATTTTGGATATCAATGATAGTTTCAAATTATTTTCATATATATTACTGTTTCTTTTTATCTTCATGGTAATCATCTATGATGTAGACAAAATTTTTTTTTTTTTTTTTAAATCATGTTTCTGATAAGGAAATAACTGAGCTCAGTTAATTTCTCTAAAATCACAAAATTCAGAAATGGCAGAACCAGAAATATAAATTACCTTTATGATTTGTCCTAATGCTCTGTTTGTTATACCACACTGTCTCTACTACTCTGTTTCAAGTTTGAGGTACCAGTAAGTGTTAGATTTTTAACTTAACTGAAGATAATATTATCCTCAAGAAATAAACTAAATTGATACTTATAGCCTCAGATCTTTGAAACTGTTTATATTAAATTCATAGTGAATTTTAGTAGTATTAAAAAAAAAAAATGTGTCATTTTGGTACATTTTGATAATATTGAAGTATTCTTATTTAAAAGATGTTAAATTGCCCATTTCACTTTTGTTGGATTTTTAAACTTAGTCTTTCCCTCAAATAAATATATTTGACTATACACTCTATCTGTCCCTCAAACCTAATCCTACTATTTGCTGCTTTAAATATTTTTGTACCAGGGATGGTAAATCGTGAAGTACTGGAACAGGTAGAACGGGGATATAGAATGCCTTGTCCTCAAGGCTGTCCAGAATCGCTCCACGAGCTGATGAACCTTTGTTGGAAGAAGGACCCTGATGAAAGACCAACATTTGAATATATTCAGTCCTTCTTAGAAGACTACTTTACTGCTACAGAACCACAATACCAGCCAGGTGACAATTTATAAGTCACAAGCCTATACTTATATGCACAAATTTGCCAAAATGTAAAGAACTTGTGTAGAGTTCCTCACTTATATAAAGGAATCTAAAGAAGAAGATCTCCACTCTGCATGCTTTTCATGGCAAACTGGAATTCCAGATATGGTTGCACAAAACCACTTTCTAAGTGTTAAACTCTAAAGAACCAATGATGCAATTTTTCAATTTATTTCAGGGTCCAAAGGAAGTTTAAGATACTAATGACAGTATGAGTGTTGGCATGATAATGAATAGCAACAAGGCTACTATTTGTAAATCCTTTCCTTTATTTCCCTCAAACTCAAAAATTTCAACCTTATGGGAAAACTGTTTAGCAATTATGTGTAAACCTGGGAGATAAACACCAATGTAAAATGACACTAAAGTATAATTTTAAGCCAAGGAACTTTTTGGTATGGGACCAAACACTTCCATTCCAGTTCTAGAAAATTTTATCCATTCATAATTTTAAGAAAATTTATCATTTTTGATGAACTCAAAACATTGATTTAATTTTTTTTTTTTTTTTTTTTTTTTTTTTTTTGGAAGAGAAGAAAAATTAATCTAAATAGCGTATAGCTTGATTAAATGTTAGATGTCAGGCAATGGAATTGGAAAGCATAATGCACTGTTAATACTTATTTTAATGTAACTGGAAAAATAGCATGAGAGATTTTTCTTTTTAATTATGTTTTGATTAGCTCAAATTAGAATAATGAGGTATCTAGGAAATATGCTAATATTTTATAAGGTTTATGATAAAAGTTGACAATTTGTGACTTGAAACCATACCCTACGATCTGAGGGGAGTTGTTAATCTTTAGTTGTAAGAAGAAAGAAAAAAAAGGCCAATCTTTAGACAGTGCATTTTTTAAAAAATGAATTTGGTACTGTGAGATTTAACTATGTACTCATGGTGATGAGTGCCACAAATGTAAAATGTCACTAGTTCAGGGATTTATTTGAATGATTGCACTTTTGCTTTTCTTGAATATAACGTTTGACAGGAAGATGTATTTAAGAAGAAAAATGGGAAAAGAAAATTTGGAAAAATTATAGGTAGAGGGATAGAGTGTTTAATGTTGGCTTATTAATAGTGACAATATGGCTTTTCTGGCATTCAAAACATCCCACATTGTAACTTTTCTGTGTTTTCAGAGATAGGTAATATGACTAAGGGAATAAGGCTCTGTGGCTTTATTTTTTAAAATATAAATCTCAACTCTGTGTTGGCCCCTTCAAATTATGGAAAGTTATATATACCCTTTATTACAACAATGCTGTCATTGTCCAAAACATTTTTGGAACCCTTTGGTTTGGAATTGCCTTCAAAACATCTTTTCTTTTGAATGTTCCCAATGATGACAATTCTTAGTCATTTGTTAGATGAATTTTCTTTTTGGAAATAGCTCAAAGTTCAGAATTAGGTATGGTGTATATGGTAGATGATCAAGTTGGATGACAACTCTTAAGGGTTACATAGGTTTAAAAGAGAGATTTAACTGTTAAGTAAATGAAACTAGTTTTCTTGTGTGACTTAACAGGCTAGCTTTGAAGGTAATTCCACAAAAGAAGTTCCCCTTGTAAAACAAATGCATTTTTCAAAGGAAATATCTTTGAAGGACCTCATTTACGTTATATTAAAAAAAAATTTCTTTGCAGCCATACCTTGAATTAAGCAATAGCATCATGTCTCTATAATTTGGGAATAAAGTGTATAACTTTGTTACCTGAATAAATCATAAAAATTTTAATTTTTTGCTATGGTATTGGCTAAAATTTCAATTTTTTTAAATGATTAAAAAAATCTTAATGCAAATGGGCAGTAGAATTCTGGTACTAAAAATTATGATTTTTCATGTTTACATTACCTACTTAGTATTGAATCCCTCTACCAAATGAATCTTTCTAAGAATAGTGCCATCATATTTTCCCTTATCTTCTATATAAACCTGTGATATCAGATTTTTAAAGGGCTTTTATGTAAACTATGAAATTGTAATTTTTCTAAGCATTTAAAAAGGGTAACACAATTATATGTTTATGTACTAATGTTGTTAAAGAAAAAGAAAAGCCAGAAAATGAGGCTGGTATTCATTAGGTTTTAACTGAATGGAACAGTTCCTTGTAATAACATTTGTATAGTAAAGAAATTAAACACTAACTTAATATGTATTCATTTTAAATGGTTATGTATTTTTAAACTTGTTGAGAAAATCAACTTTATACATTAAAGATTTTTTTTTTTCCAACAACTTTTCATCTTGAAAATCTTAATGTGGAATTTACCCTAACCAAAAATGAAAGTTGACAGAAAAAAAAAAAGCTTCTAGCACAAACACTTTTTAAAACTGAATAATGGTAGCCTGAAACTTAATATTTTTATAAAATATTGTAATATTGACTTGTTTTTGTGGATACACTTGAAAATAAAAGTTCTCCTTGAATGCAACTGTTGCTGTTCAAATTCTTTTTCTAATAAAAATTCCATGAATATAAAAGAGTTTTTTAAAATAAAAGGCATTTTGAATTTATTTTATTTAAAACCTTTTGCATTACTTGGAACTGAAGAACTTGTTAGTTATTGCCAGATTTAATCATAACTTTAAAACTTAGTATTTCTCTCTCAGTCTAGTCACATAGTTAATTTTTCATCATTATTTCTCCACAGATATTCCTGTGTGTGTGTGTGTGTGTGTGTGTTATGTAGGACAAAGTGAGAAAAATAAAACATTTTTATACAGTAACTACTTTCTGCCTATGAGGAATTAAATAGTATATTCTAAAAGTAAAATACATTAATACCTATTTGGCGCTGTGTGTGTGTGTGTGTGTGTGTGTATGCTTAAATAATAGAAATGATGAAAATTATATGAAGTTATTTTAATAGTGTTTCAGGTGACCAATTACAATCATTTACTATCGTCTAAATTTATAGAGATACTATTATTGTTTTTCATATAAAGCCTTTTTCTGTGGAATACTTTAAGAAAAATATGGGTTTTTAAAAATATCAATACATTTTTCTTTTTTGCCATTATTTTTTCCTAATGACTATCTTCCCCCTTACTCCATTAAAACTTCTACTTAAAACAAATAAGTACAATTAAGAAAACCAAGTCAACTCATTGGCCATTTGTGTTTCACTCTATAGTCATAGTTTGTCATCTTTCTGCCAACAGGCATGTTTCATCATGTCATAATTAGATGCTTGCATTGGCAAGTCTTTCAATGTTGACAAAAGTATCCTTAAAAATATAATCACTTGATCAATTCTGATGGACATGACTCTCCTCAACAATGAGATGGTTCAAACCAGTTCCAGTTGTTCAGTTCATGAAGTTCATGTTCATGAAGAGTGCCATCTACACCCAGAGAAAGGACTATGGGAATTGAGTGTGGACCATAACATAGCATTTTCACTCTTTCTGTTATTGTTTGCATGCATTTTTCTTTTCCTTCTCAGATTTTTTTTTCTTTCTAGATCTTTCTAGATCTAGATTTTTCTTGTGCAGCAAAATAACTATATAAATATATATTGGACTTAACATGTTTTAACATATTTAACATGTATTGGACTACCTGCCATCTAGGGGAGGAGATGGGGGAAGGAGGGGAAATTTTGGAACAGAAAATTTTGCAAAGGTCAATGTTGAAAAATTACCCATGCATATGTTTTGTAAATAAAAAGCAGCTATAACAAAATTATATATATATATATATATATATATATATATATATATATATATATATATATATATATATATATATATATATATATAGTCACTTTTTAACAATGCTTTAACTATTTGGATTTACCAGTGATTATATTATTAGAATTCCCTGTTTATTTCTTACTATTTTTCCTTAATTTTTAAAAAATTGTAATAAGTTTATTAATAATCATACAATTGGATCTCTGATTTCATTGATTTGGCTCTTTCTTCCAGTGATGTGATTTGCATCTCTTACCCATAGCATCGCATAAATTTCACTACAGGACATCCAACATAGCGAGGGGGCCTTTTTTACATATTCTTGCCAAGTAGCTAGCCTATTGTTTTTCTCTTCCCTCCTTTCATGCCCATTCCCCCCCCCCCCAATATAACATCCTTTAGCTAGTGACTGTCACTTTTCCTTTGTAATTTCCTTAATTTGTATTATGTTGCACACTGCTCATTCTCACATTGCATTTCTCAATAGCTCTTCCAGTGATTGTCAATTTCAATTCTTTGAAGATTTCCAGTTTCCATGACTTGGCATAAACAAACATTAAAAAACGTGAACCTTTTGTTATGGGGAAGAGCTTGCGGTCATAAAAAGAAATTGCAGCTTCTTAATAGTAATCTGGCCCATATCTTTCCTCCTTTTCCTTTTTAGGTCCAATTCTTCAGCCATGTTCATTGTCTATCTAAAATTAATGAATAAAAGAATATTTTCTATCAGCAGTATATTTTATATATACATATGTGCTGATAAATGAACTTAATAGATTATCCCTACAACTGTATTTCATAATCTAAACCAGTATTTCAGTGGTTGACAAGTACAATGCTTTTTCACTTGTTTTAAATATTTTATGTAATAGCAACATGAGGTTTTTGGTATATGCTGTCTTTTGTCTTTCCCATTCCTTACTCTTGAACCACATTTTTTTAAGTTAATTTTTTTGGTCTTAAATTATTCATAGAACTTCTTAGAATTTCTTTACCTCTTCATCCTCTGCATCAAGTTTTTGTAACAATTGACAATTATTTTCAGTGGTTCACTTTTTGCAAATAATTCCTCATGAGCACTATAATGCAGAGTTAATCAGATGTCCTATGAAATGATTTTTCTTGTTGCCTTTGGAGATGTAATAGAACCAACTCCTTTTAATTTGCTTCTCTGCTAAGAACTTAGAAGCTATCCTTCCACTCATGTACAATGTTTTTCTGTTTCCTAATTTTGTTTTTAGTGTGAGAATGTTAAGACCAATAGTTCCATATTATGAAAAAATCGAAATTGATAGTTCAGTTGTATTTCCATGCAGTGGACAAGAATCTAACATTTCGTTTACCAACGTCTAACAATCTAAAACTAGTTCTTAACATTCTTTGCCTTTCTTGGGTTATTTTGTATTCTTTGCTTAATGAATATAAGAAAACACATTGCTGTTTACTATATTCTTAAGCACTAGGGTTACAAATAGATAGTTCCCTGCTCTCAAAGAGCTCACATTCCAGAAAAGCCCCGTGGTCCTAAAGGTATAGCAGCAAAATAGACTAATCCAACTTCTTTAATGTATTTTCTACTAATAAAAACTATGCATTTCTGAATCTGAACCATTTATCAGTGCCAAGAGCTTTGGTGTAAAAAATTTTCTTTCCTAAGTTTCCAGCAATTGTGATTGCTGAAGTGTTGCCAGGTCATATCGTTAACCAGAGTTGACTCCCAGGGTGATGGTTGTTGGAATGAGCTAGGAGTAGAGCAGGAAGTCTATGGGGTGCTGCTATTCTTGGATTCCTAGACTGAATCCTAGGTTATTTCCAACTGGGCCTGAAGGGAGCTGCTATAACCAAAGAATTCATTACCATGTGTCTAATCTATTGGTGAGGAATTTATCCACACTTAATTGGGCTGGTCCTCAGAAAGAAGTCTTATTTTCATGATTATAATGATATTACTTACATTTTTTAGAATGCTTTGAAAATACTGAGGAAAACATTGAACACCATAAAATCCAAATAAAAAAGTGGCAAATGTATTTAAAAAAATTCCAAGAGTTCTTTGTATTGCCTCCTTCATAATTCATAATTAAAAGTTATTTTTGTCATCTTTTGCAATCCGTGTCACTGAACATTAAGAGCCTACCATGTATGAAACACTTCTTAAATTCTTGATACACAAACACAAAAATGAAATAGGCTCCATCCTCTAGGACCTTACCTTTGGTTTTCATTGGGAAGGAAAACACATAAGTTAAAATACAAGGTAATTTGGAGAACACTTTCAAATGAAAAAAAAAAAATTAGGCAAAGCATTTTGCAAATCCTAAAAACTGGAAGGAATAATGGTCAATTTAATATTTAATTGACCATTATTCCTTCCAGTTTTTACAATTTACATTTACAAATGAAATGGAATCCTAAGCTGAGCCTTGTTTTTCATATTTTTATATAGTTGAAAAAGCTAAGGCTCAAGAGAGATTAACATGGCTTTCTAGTTCTAGAATCATAGATTCTCTAGATCATATTCCAAGACTAGCCAGCATGCTACCTTTGTATAGACCAGTCTATATGATAAGCAATTATAATATACTCATGCCATTTAATCTTAAATTTATGAACAATAGCTCTAGTAATATTAGCTCAAATATATCGATAATGACTTCAAGGATATCAGTGATATATCAATGAGCTGCAAATCTCCCATAGTAATCTTAATAACAATTTTCATTTAGATGACAATTTTGAGACATGATTTGAGAGATTGTAAACCCTGCATTCTCCCCATCACTTTCGTAAACACAACTAATGTAACCATTGTTTGTAATAAATAGCCACACATTAGTAGTGTATTTTATGTCAAGAAATGTGATATAATTACTCAACATTCCAGTAATAGAGTTACATACTATAAATGACAACCTAAGATAGAGAGCTAGAAGGGACCTTGGTTATCCTTAGTCTACTCTCTTCATTTTGCAGAAAAGGAAACTAATGTCCAGAGAAAGGAAGTGATTTGCCCAAGATCCATAGATAGCAAGCAAATTTGAATTGACATTCTCAGCCTCCATATCCAGTATTCAGGGTTCCAAATATTTACAGTTTGTTGGGCTTTTCTTCCCATCTCATAGAATTCAGAGTTAAGACATCTTGCTTTATTACCAAGTTATATTAAAATATTCAAAAATACAAAAATAATTGCTTAGGAATGAAGAGAGTATTATATACAATGACAACATTGTGTGATGATCCACTATGACAGCTCTTTTCAGCAATACAATGATGGAAGACAATTTCAAAAGACTCGATGGAAAATGCCATACACATCCAGAGTAAGAACTGTGGAGTCTGAAAGCAGATCAAAGTATACAATTTTCACTTTTTTTTTGTTTGTTTTTTCTTTCTCATGGTTTTTACCTTTTCTGATTTTTCTTTCACAACATGACTAATGTGGAAATAAGTTTAACATGATCATACGTGTATTATCTTTTTAAAAATTTTATTGCAATTTAAACAAAAAACCCTTCTTAGACTAGAAGACTCTTGCTACTATAATAAGTACTATCTTAGTTTTACTCAGTTTTGAACCCCTTGCTTAAAATTAATTTTGTTTATATGCCTAAAGTTATCACTTAACTAGGTTAGGTTAGAAGCTTTTTTACTTCTCACTTTCATCCTAACCATTTTTTTTCCTTTACAAGTCTTAAGTATGAAAGGAGCAGCTATTCTTTTGTATAATCTATAACCTATTGCCTGCAAATAACAAGATAGTCCCTTTTTTAGTCTTTTGAGGCCAATGACATTTTTACCTTTTTTTATCCAGAGCTTCCACAATTCCTCATAGTGCAATTATTTCTATATTGTTTCTCTTTTTTTTGAAGATAAGATTTTTTCACATAACAAATTACCTTATATATGTTTATACTATATTAAATTGTTTTTCCTATGCTTTCATAAATTAATCTTTAGAGCCCCACAAATGGAATTAGATCTTCCTATTAGGATAAACTACCTTGTCAAATTTTCTTCTAAAAAAGCTGCCTACTGCTTTTTGTCACTTTCGTCCACCAATTCAGTGGTCCCAAGTCATTTAGATTTTCTATTATACAACTGCCTAATAAAATGCTCCATACATAGTTGACATTTGGAATAGCATTTTGACAAATCAATTGTGTATTTCTTAGGTTAAGTCTGAAGTTATGAACTAAGTATGAGCTCCCTCATATTCCTTATTTTGAGTTCATACCTCAAAACTCTTGTATCAGTCCATCCAACCGTTCAACCAACCCTATACCATTTGTCTTTCTGGAATGCAGAGATGATACTTCAAGGCTAATCCCATTTACTTGTATCTTTGAGTTCCTCCTCTCTCCTTTTTAGGAACTCTCTTCTGTCATCTCTGATTTTCAATCTTTACTAGTTCCATTCCTTCTGCCATCAAACAAATCTAAGTCTCTCATTCTTTATCCCTATTCTCCCTTTCAGCTATTTCTGCCTCTTTTCACTGAGAGTCATTTTATCTCCATTTTCTTACTCAATTGTTATAGATAATGATCTTTTTTCCAGCCTTCAATCTGAGTTCCCAGTTGACTGGTGGCCATAATGAGAAAGGGATGGATTCAAGAAATAAAAGTAATTTATTGTGAATTGAAAAAAAAACTACTGAGAAGATAAATTTGATGAAAAGGTAACATTACATGTGGCATGTGAGGGAGAAGAGAGTCAAGGATGACTAAGGTTAAGAAATATGGATAACTTATGCAGAAAAGAATATTTAACATATTCTACAATGCAATAAAATTATATTAAAAGATCAATGAAGAAATGTTTAAAAATTAATCTAAAATACAGATGGATTCAAAGAACAAATTATAGAAATCATAGGTAATATAATTTGCAAATCTTTAAAGTGCTATATAAAATTTTTTATTATAATTACCATGAAAAATAGTGACAAAAAAGATAGCAAGATTTTTGGAATATCAGTCTAAGGAGTTTATTCATGTATTTTATTTTATATATTTAAAAACATTGTTCTAAGAAGGAACACATCACATGAAAATGCTACAAATCTTGTGCTATAGGAAAAATTTCCATCTAAATAGTTATATCAATAAAAGAACAGATTAATGAATTGGGCATGTAACTAAAAAGCTAGAAAGCCAACAAATTCCAAAAGATTAATAAGATTTAAAAGACAAAAAATATTTAAAACTAGAAGGTAGACTTATTTTTAATAAAAATAGATAAATCATTCTCTCAAATATTTTTTAAAAAGTATTCCAATGTCACAAACTTAAGGTAAAAATGGGTGTCAGGTGGGAAAGAGGGGAAGGAATTATAAATTCTTTGTATGATACTATTAAAAATCAGTGGGAGTCAAAACAGGAGAAACAAAGCAAAAACAAATATCCTTAATATGCTAGTGTGTCCCCAAATGAACACTGACAGAAAATTTAAAAATCAAATATTAGCAGAAAGGCTCCAGTAATATATCTAAAAGATTGTATGGTCAAAGATAATATCAGGTTGGATTTATATCAGGAATGCAAGGTTGACTCAAAATGAGGAAAACTATAAACATATTACTATTTTAATAAGAGGATAGCAAAAATATCACAAAAAAGGCTTTTTAAAAATTTCCTTTACATGACTTACAGTATTTAATAAAACTAGGTCAGTATCACATGTAATGCAGATAACTAGAGTTTAAATGAGTACAATCATTCAACCATAGAGGCAGTTAGGTGCCCCAGGGGAATAAAGTGCTGGGAATGGAGTCAGAAAGAGTTGACTTCAAATGTAGCCTCAGACTCTTCTTAGCT
>NC_133617.1:234434396-234476896 GCF_048593235.1 Sminthopsis crassicaudata
GGATTTGTATAACTACTTCAGGGGGTGTTGTTGAAGATATTAATGATCAGTTCAACTAGATGACTTCTGGTGGATGTCAGTTCTGTGATTCTATGAATAAAAATTGAACATGAGATAGCAATATTGTACTTGGTTTAAAAAAAAATTCATACCGGATCTGTATCTCAAAGAGATCATAAGAAAGGGGAAAGGACCCACATATATACAAAAAGTTTATAGCGACCCTTTTTGTAGTGGCAAAGAATTGGAAATTGAGTGAATGCCCACTGAAATGGCTGAATAAATTATGGTGTATGAAGGTAAAGAAATAATATTATGCTAAAAGAAATGATGAGCTGACTTCAAAAAAGCTTGCAGAACTTACATGAATTGATGCTGAGTGAAGTGAGCAGAACCAGGAGAACACTGTACACAATAACAGAAAAATTATCTGATGATCAACTATGATAGATTTAGCTTTTCTCAAGAATGTGGTGATTCAGAACAATTCCAATAGATGTGGGATGGAAAATGCTATCCACATCTAGAGAGAGAATTATGGACAGAATATGGATTGAAGCATAGTATTTTCTTTTTCTTTTTTTTTTTCTCAACTTTTTTTTATTTATAATTTTTTTCACAGTATATATGCATGAGTAATTTTTTTTATAATATTATCCCTTGTATTCATTTTTCCAAGTTATCCCCTCCCTCCCTCTACTCCCTCCCCTTGATGACAGGCAATCCCATACATTTTACATATGTTACAATATAACCTAGATACAATATATGTGTGTAAATACCATTTTCTTGTTGCACATTAAGTATTAGATTCCGAAGGTATAAGTAACCTGGGTAGATAGACAGTAGTGCTAACAATTTACATTCACTTCCCATTGTTCCTTCTCTGGGTGTAATTATTTCTGTCCATCATTGATCAACTGGAAGTGAGTTGGATCTTCTTTATGTTGAAGATATCCACTTCCATCAGAATACATCTTCATACAACATTGAAGTGTACAACGATCTTCTGGTTCTATTCATTTCACTCAGCATCAGTTGATGTAAGTCTCTCCAAGCCTCTCTGTATTCCTCCTGCTGGTCATTTCTTACAGAGCAATAATATTCCATAACCTTCATGTACCATAATTTACCCAACCATTCTCCAATTGATGGACATCCATTCATCTTCCAGTTTCTAGCTACTGAAGCATAGTATTTTCATCTTTTTTGTTTGTTTGCTTTTTCTTTCTTGTGGTTCTTTTCCCCCCTTTTAGTCTGATTTTTCTTACACATGGAAATATGTTTAAAAGGACTGTAGATGTTAAACCTATATTGGATTACTTGCTGTCTTAGGAAGGGAGATAGTGGGGGAAGATGGGGGGTGGAATTAGAATACAAAATCTTGCAGAAATTATTGTTGAAAACTATCTTTACATATATTTGGAAAAATAAAAAAAACTATTAAGAGAGAAAAAAAGTACAATATAGTAGGTTGCAAAATATTTAGTACTGGTCAGGTTTAGACTTTAATTAAAGAAAAATAACAATAGGAAAATGGAAATGATGAGGACAGCAATAAGAAAAGGAAGACAAGGCCCAATAAAGATCCCTAAAAGAAAATGGACATGTTTTAGTCTAGAAAACAAAAGGCCAAGAGAGGTGATGATCTTTGGGCTTAATAAGAGTTGTTAGAAAGGAAAGGAAGAATGCTTTAAAGATAGTAAGAGTCTAGTTAGAGGACTGAAGAGGAAAATAGGAAGTGTATTGTTTTCCCCCAAAACTCTTACCTACACAGCATATCTATCCATGATCTACTTCATTAGAAGGAAACAGATTAGAGCATAAAAGGAAGATAGAGACCTGGGAGGAGAGGAGGAACAACAACAACAACAACAACAAAGAGTGGGTTCATAGGGGACAAAACGAGCAGTTTCAAGATGTTTTCACCCATTTGGGTAAATGAGGAAGAAGAGTGAAGTATTCATTTTGAATGATTAAGAATCCATTGGTGACTACTTCCCCTGTGGTGTTGACTCCCTGCCAGAGTCTTTGGGTTAAAAATCTTTCATGGAAGGGTACATTATTTTCCCTCCTCTTCATGAATAAATACATACCAGACAACATAAGCAATGCCTATGTGCTGTCTGCCACAGACTCTGTCTTTGGAAATCCCCTGAACCACAGTATGAAAAATATTCTAACCCATAGCACCTGCAAACTTATACTGATTCAATATTTTTTCTTAAAGCCAAGGGCACGAAGGCTATCTATCAGCCTTGAGTTTTTAAATAAGATAGTAGAAGCACACATTCTATATGTATTCTAATTGACTTGACTCTTGATGTTTTAAGGTAACTATCCTCCAAGTGGAATCTCTCATTCAAGAATCTAAGGACTAGATTATCTCTTTAAAGTTTCTGTGGACTGAACCTCTACCTATATTACAATTCTAAGCCCAAACAATTTTCTGATGAGAAAGTGTTATGCTTTCTTATTACAATATGAAACCTGGCCTCCTTGAATGCAAAATTAATTGTGGGGGCTGACCTCCCTCAAGGATTATCCCACTAAGATAAAATGAGATAATGAATCTATTTTACCTATACAGTTCTTATGAACTCCTAAATCCCACTTACATTGGTGGGTAGAGTCTCCAGAACTCCATATGGATATTTGTCTCTCATTCAATCTAGGAGTTACCTAGATTGAGCATTGGGAGATTGGTTTTCTAAAGCTATATAGTTCACAAGCTCCCATAATTGTGTTTCTCTTTATTATTATCAGCTGATATAAATTACTCAGCCAGGCTTAATTAGCTTTTAAAAAGAGCATTTTACTAAGGTGGCCAGAACATCTCCTACCCCAAAAAGTCCACGACTCACTCTCTTACCGATATATAGACTCAAGAAAAGTGAGCTCAAGGCCAAACATCTAGTAAAGGATATAATTCATAACTCTAGGAAGTTCTATTGATGGAGTCCTCAACATGTACCAGTATTGTGTTGTTTTTTGATAGATTTTTCTAGAGTCTTAAATTTGTATTTATTCTGCCTTTGACTCCAGTGTGGACATGGCCATCATCTGTTTCAGGGATGTTGTTAAGATGCTGATGGGAAGCTGGGAAGATCAAAATCCTCTGGACCTTTTGAAAGTGACAAGATCTTTCTCCCAAAAAAGGGGAACTAGAGGACATCAAGGTTAAAGTATTCTCCCCTTTCCCTTAGTGATTCCTTCTTAGAAATGACTTCTTTCCACTATAATCAAATATCTTTAGGCTGGACTGGCTTAATATTTCATAGACAATCTTCAGGTTGTGACCAACTTTTTATTTTTTAGCCAACCTAAATATACTTCCTATCTTATATAGGGAAAGATCCAAACCCTATATACATCTAATGAACAACTGAAATGTGTTATCATTTGACAATGCCTTAAAGCTAAGTGGTTGTCATGTGTCATCAACAAGATCAAGAAGGTATCAGGGTATTCTTAGCACTTATTCTATGTGGGATGGGATAGTTAGATTAATTTACTCAACCTCTGCCCTGGAAGTATAGAGTAACAACTATTCTAAGTTAAAGAAAAAGTAAGAAGAAGTAAAGAAAAAGTAAAGTAAGAGAAAAATGCATGTTTTAGAGTTTGAAGAAACTTTAATTATCTAGTCCAACCATGGCTATGTCCATAAATATTTAACAACTAGCTTGGGAGATGGAGAGAAGACTGCACAACACATTTTAAAATTTAATTTGTATTATTAACAATTTCCATTACTTTCTTATTCTAGAAATCAACAATAAAATAAATCAAGCTCTGATTTTAGTTAACAAATATTTATTAAGTACCTACTCTGTGTTGAATACTATGTTCAATGCTAGGAATATAAATATAAAGATTTAGGCGGTTCCTGCCCTCAAGGTGCTTACATTCTCATGGGCATATATGGACACACAAAAGGAAGCTGAAAAGAGTATCTGGCAAAAAGGAAGATCATCTGTGTGAAGGCTTGATGGAGAAGATCACTGGAGTGCAGCAGAGTGGGAAACAAAAAGTTGTCTAGTCTTGGTGCTTTCTTATATGGATGTTTGGGATGAGCTTTCTCCTCTACCGTCCAACTAGAGAAGCTGGGGGGCAAAGGATATTGATGTGGTGTGAGTACCAGGGCTGATATGACCTGCGGGCATGCCTAAAGATTGATGCAAAAAAAAGGGAAATCTGAAGCCTTTGAGTGCCAGTATAAGCCATTTTACCTACATAGGGATTAAAATTGTCCTACCTATAATAAATGAAATTGAGGCAGAGCTGATTCAATGGTATTTTATTAAAGGGTTCATGGTCCCCTCTAATGAGGTGGACTTCATAACTTCCTCATGACATGAGATTCTGCTTTCTTCCAGGACCTTGTAGAGTTTGATACCCAGACATACAAAAAAATGTCATGGTAAAATACTGAATTTCATTGAACACATAAGCTAATAAAATAAGCAAAAATGGTAGGCCAGCATGATAACAAGTTGAGTGAAACAAGGAACATCTCTATTGACTAGGTGATCACAAGATAGATGGGCTCCTTCCTAAATTAGGCAGGTGAAGATGGAATAAGTTATACATATGCTCCAACAACATAGAGTGGTAGAGGGAAGGTATACCATATCATCACTATTATTTGGTTTGTGGAATTTGAGCAAAATAGGATGGAAATATCTTTATTAGAGTACTTGTGGTTGTACATGTAAGTTCTGTAGAAGGTAAACAAGTGATGATTATTACATGAAAGTTTGAGGCACATTCTATTAGAATTAGGACCTTTTTATTAGAATCAATATTCCTAATGTGACTAATACAGACTTGATTAATCCATTGCTTATTCTTGCACCCATTTATTAATGATATATATTACTAGATGAATATATTAAAATAATTACTAACAATCATTATCCTTTATAAAATCACAATGAACTAATAATGATTAGAATTGGAGTAAGGGTCCTCAATGAATCATTTCTTTTACCTTTTCTTTCATTTTACAGTTGAATTGCTGAAGTGCATAGAAATGAATTGACTTAGCCAGTTTTATGCACCCAATTGGTAGCCAAAGCTAAGGTTGAAACTCAGTTGTATTGACACCTAGTCTAGTATTCTTTCTGGGATGCCACTCCTAAAGTTTCCTAAAACTTCCAAATGGGTTGCATTTACAGCCTACTTGTGCTCCTCTTGCAATACACCCTCTAGAAGTTAGCTCATGGCGAGGAATTCTTTGTAAACTTCTAACCCTGCAGGGCTTTGGAAGAACAATTCCTCCTCCCCCCCAATAGTATTTTATTTTTCCAAAATTCCTGCAAAGATAGTTTTTAACAATCATCTTTGGAAAACCTTGTGTTCCAAATTTTTCTCCTTCCTTCCCCCCCACCCCCAAGACTATAAGCAATCCAATATAGGTTAAACATACAATTGAAGAACAATTTTTTGAAGGGATTTAATTTAGGAGGTGTTTTGGATAATTGCTCTGGAGTACCTTACTTCAAATCTTAGCTATCATTTACTTCCTACAGAATCATGGGCAAATCATTTACCTTCTTGGGGACTCACTTTTCGCAAACTACATATATTAGATTAAATAATCTGCCCAGTCTCTTTCAGTTCTAAATCTATGATATTGTGTGTTTAAATCTTGTAGAGTTACATTAGGAAAGCAACATTTTGTAATTCTAGATAATGTGACATTACTAGCTGTCTATTCATGATATGATTAAAAGAAAATTCAGAAGGACCTGAGTTCAAATCCAGCCATTTAACACTTATCAGCTATGTAACCCTGGACAAGTCAATTAACCCCAAAGAGAGGTGGGGGGGGAGAGAGAGAGAGAGAGTCAAATAATGTGGTTTCAAATCTTCATTTTGATACTATGTACATAACTGAGCACATCACTTAATCTCTAAGGACTTTGTTACTTCTATATCCTTAGAACAAATTCTAATCTGTGCTCCCTTTGGCAGCAGGCCACTGATTAGGAGTGGTTTCTCACTTCACTAAAGGTTTATCCTTCCACCTCCTCTATCCCTTAAAATGTTGCTACACAGGCGTATCATTCTCTGAGGCCCATAAACTAATTCGAGCCCTAGGAATAATTCTCCTGCAAGATAGGCTATTAAACTAAATTTTGCTAATATCCCTGGGTTGCATATGTTTTGGAAGTGTTCTTCTGTCCCTTCTTTGAAGCATCATTCATCAATCAAACTATACTTATTAAAAATATATTTCCTATAGATTTACAAGATGATAATTAATGAATGAAATGCTAGGAGAAATGAATATCTTGAAATTTTTGTGTTTTAATCACTGTCGTTGAAAGTCTCTGTACAACAGAAATAATTAACTTTTTATGACTCTCAAAGTACAATATATTGAATATGAATGGATTTTTCTTTACAACACTGAATTATTACTGGTCACTTTTTATATAAATGAGGGTTAGTTGCATCTTTTTAGTGCATTGTTGTGTATGATGGCTATCAGTGGGTCTTATCTTATCAGACTGAAAAGTTCCATGTGAATAAAAATTATTTTTTACCTATTTTTTGGACTATCCTTGTGTCCAGAAGAGTGCTTTGCACAAAGTAGGTTCTAAATTAGCATTTCTTGAAGTAATAACCATTATTTGGGACAAAAGATTTGATGGGCAGTTGGGGTGACAAAGGAAATAGAATGCTGGGACTAGGGTCTAGAATATCTGAATTCAAATCTAGTTTTCTACTTACTAACTTTGCAATCCTGGGCAGATCACTGAATCATGTTTGCCTTGGTTTCCACTTCTGTAAAATAAGCTGAATAAGGAAATGGCAAACTACTGAAGTATCTTTGCCAGGAAAATCCCAAACGGGGTCACAAAGAGTTGGACATGACTGAACAATAGATCTGCTAGAAGGTATCTATTAGACTGAAAGTAATAAACCCAGTATAGAACCTAGAAGTTGGTATTCAGCATATATCCCTTACTGGAGTCTGATTTCTTGCAGATTTTTTTTTTTTCATGTAAAACATTAAGGTAAAAACATTGTTAATAGAATGTTTCATTCTATGGTGGTATAATAGAAAAGGAAAAGCTTTGGATTTGGAGTAAGAACACATTCATTTAGCTTCTAAATCTGACACTTAACAAGTTGAAACTGATAATACTTTTACAACCTACTTCACAAGATTGGCTTATTGTAAGACCAGCACTTTATAAAACTTAAGCTGTTAGAAAATGAATTATTATAATTAAGTTTCCATTAATTAAGCTTTTATTATCCTTCACATTTTTTCATAGGTTTTTTTTCCTCTGCTCTTAGCCATGTACTTTGCCTTAGTGTTATGTGTAAGAACTAGGTATTACATTTTCTCATGATTTAATCCCTCCAAACCCTTTGCTACCCTTTACCACCTAGTAACTCTTCCAAGTTTTCTTATGTTTCAAGTACTAGCTTTCCTAAATTGAAAACAGTACTCAAGGTGTGGTCACCACTCAAAAAAGCAGGGAACATAACTTTTCTGCATATCTGATGCCCTAATTATTCAATAATTGTGCTCTTCTTATAGAATCTGCTGCCCATTTTCTCCCATAGGTCTTTTTTGGCATGGCTCCTTCCCAATGAAAGTCTATGTTTCTGATTAGTTTTTCCCAGGCTTCTTTCCTTGCATTTTTTTCAAAGTTGAGTCTTATTTTGTTTTTCATTTTCCCACCCTTTTCTAACATCTGCTGATCCCTGCTTAAAACATTTCTACCTATACAGTGGAAAATTTTCTGGGAAACTCACACTTTCCAACTCAGGGTTCAAGACCTTCACCTGACACATTCATAGTCATATTTAAAAACCAAGTGAAAATTCCCATTCACTTTCTGCTTCTTGATGATATATGCTGGGATTGCTCAAATGAAACCTCCAAAATCTGGTCACTAAGACATACAGCCTTAGTAGGAGACACTTGGTCATTATTAAGATGCTATATTAATAATTATAGTAACTACTGCCCACATGGAAAATATAGCATAATGGAAAAAGAGTTGTCTGGGGAAAGCTCTGGACCAGGAAAAATAAGTCTCGGGTTTGAATTCTTATTGCACCACCATTACTTTGGAGATTAACTAAAGCCAGCTGTACAGCTTCAAGGAAGTCATTTAATCTCTTGTAGTCCCCAGTTTCACAATCTGTAAAATGGGGATAATTATCCCTATCCAGCCAATTTAACAAGACCACTGTGAGGATCAGTGAATTGTGGAATCAATGGGTGTGGAAGCAATTTGTAACCTGTTAAGTCCTATAAAAATATATGGTGCTAATAATGTTTTCTGCTAAAGTCCCACTGATATCTGATCTGGGTGTGGCCATAATCCTAGGTTCTTGAAAGTTATGCTAGCAGAGCATGAGCTATTCAGATTCTACCATATTGTAAAGACTTCCAGTATAAATCCAATAACAAACAGTATGCTTTGCACCTGAAGACTAGCTTGGACAAGCATTTATCCCCATTACTTTTGCCACTAGAAAATGACTATGTAAGAGCACAAAAAGAGAAACATTTTAAAATAGAATTGATTTCTATGCAGCTTATTTGTGTTAGTGCAGTAAAGGTGACTTTGTGGCAGATAATAGAACAGAAAGCACTAAGATTCTAATAGTCTTCAGCCCATCTATAAGTGCTGATTCCTTAGGAATGTATATGCACACACACATACATATTTATGAATAAAAATATGAAATCTTATTTTTAATGACCAGTGAGTCAACAAATGACTGAGGGAATTGATCATATCTATGTTGATATTCTCAATAAAGATGAAACCAGAGGAACATGGGGTCAGAGGATCATAGCTCTTGAGGGATCACAAAGGAATCTAATCCAATCTGCCCATTTTGAAAATGAAGATGATGTTCAGAGAGTTTAAATAACTTGCCAAGGTCACGAAGTTAATACATATCAGAGTTGAAATTTGGATACATTTCCTCTCGTTGGAGAGATGTAAAGAAGTGAAAACATGACTCAGAGATTCTGCTTAGTCAGACAAACAAGAGAATCAGTGGAATTGGTTTTGTTATGTGTCCAAAAGTTTTTGTCATGTTCCCACTTTCAAACTTCAAGGTGTGCTATGCATCCAATAAATACCAAAGCATTATTTCAGGGGACATTTGGCCATCTCCATATACAATACTAATGATGAGCATGAACAAAGAGAGTCCATGAAGATGATAATAGTTTATATAGCAAAATTTGTTGCAGAGAGATTGGACATTGAAAAGTCCTACAAAGAATTTTAAGACTCCAAATTAGGACAATATATACTTTTTTGAGGGAGATAATTAGGATTAAGTGACTTGCCTAGGATCACACAGCTATTAAATATTTGAGTCCAGATTTGAACTCAAATTCTACTGACTACAGATCCAGGGCCAAGAGCTCTGTCCACTGCACAACATATGCTTTTTTTTTTTTTTTTTTTTTTTTTTTTTAAAGTTCAATTGATGTCTTTTGTTTTTAAAACTACATTTATTTCTTGATATTCTACTTTATACCTTCACTGAGATCTCCTTTATAACAATAACAAAAAGTTAAGTAAAACTGACAAAAGGACCATTTGGTATATTATATACATATTTAACATCCATAGAGCAATAAAGTCTATTTCATCATCTCTTGCCCAAGTCCACTATTGCTGATTGCAATTAATCTGAATTTGGCTGCTTTCTAATATTGTTTTCATTTACATTACTACAGACATTTTCAGAGCCATATTAGGGATTTTTGAACCTAGAAAGCTCTGGAACAAGTAGATCAAAGTAGACTCTTAGTTAAGAGGTAAGGCAGGATTTTATGGAAATGGGAGGTAGGTAGATGGAGATTTTTGAGTAACCCAATCATGAGGACACTGCTATATTATGGAATGAGGAAGGAGAAAAGAAGGGGCTCATTCCCAGCCCACTATTTGGAATCCTCTTATTTCATAAGGGTTTTGTCCTATAGGGAGTATAGGAAAGTGAAAGAAAGATAAGCTGTGTAGCCTTCTGCCATGCTCTTAGCTTCCTCTTTAGTTATCACAATTTGCAAATATAAGATTCTAGCAGCCTGATCATAAATGATTTGAAGGTCCACTCTGAAAATGGACATGTAGGGTATATTTATCTGAGTGCTTTCTCACTCGCTCTCGAAGTTCTTAAAAGAGCTGATACCTTTTCAGTGACCTGTCACTCATACAGTTAATGAAAAAAAGAACACTCGGCTATATCCCTGAATTCTTTTGCCTAAAATCAAAGTTTGAGTTTCTGATACTGAATTGTACTTCAGGAGTGTGAATCAATAAATCTGGTATTACTTTTCCTCCTGGGTCAAAGATCACACACTGTCTATTTATTCTAGTGATTAAAACAGCAATTTTCCAAATCATTCTAAACATAAACACTGTTTTATAATTACTTGTAGGGGGTTGGGAATTCAAGCCCACCTGTGGAAGTGAAAAATCCACGAGGTAAGAAAAGAGGAGTTGCAACTCTCCACAGACTATCCTAGCAGTTTTACAAGTATAAAACTCCACTCTCTAACTACAAGGTCTTATCCCTGTAAGGTTTCTTAGAAATTAACTGAACTGTATTTTAAAAATTTTTCTGATTATAGTCAATACCTCACAATTCCTTTTTGCCTTGGGCCATAAAGCCTACTCCTGTCCTTTGAAATGAAGACACCGGAATGGATTAATGGGCAGTGCTGATGATATTATCGCCCTTCCTTTTCCTCCTCCCCCTACTGCCTTAGCCCAAGAAGGTGAGGCTGAAGGAAGAGGAACTGGAAAATTCCCCAAAGGCTGATTTAAAATCCAACCTGAGCTTTGCACATAAAAAGAACTAAACTTCTTCTCAATGAAAGAGTAATCAATAAATTCCTTAAAACAACAATACACAAGGTAAACCAACAAAACGCTAAGAACAATTTCTCCAACTGAAGTCCATGTGGTTCGTTTATTTCGTTCCTTAGTTTCAGCCACTGGTTTGAACTCTTCCTGTTCTATCTGTAATAACCTAGCTTTTTCTTCTTTCTCTTTCTCAATCTGTAGTTTAACCTGCAATTCCAGCAACTCTTGCTGTGGCATTTTATACTCTATACTGTCATACATACGCTTTAGCTCTAGGTTGTTCCCTCTCCGAGCTATATTTGATGGGTGTGGGGATAGCCTTCTGGGAGCTTGATTACAAGCTTCCTGCTGTTCTTCAGTGGTGATCTTTGTTAAAAAATCTTCCATCTGGCTCTTTAACCTCTTTATATAAGCATTATCTTCAGCTGTGTCCTTGAGCCTGATCCCAGAGTTACCTGGGTCCATATTACTTCTCTGCCTTCCCACCTAAGTGGCGTTTCTACCAGATCTTTCAGAATCTTAATTCTGAATATTAAATATTTTCAAAACCTGATAATTCCTGATGCCTCCACGTTGGGTGCCATTTGTAACGTGCTCTCCTGGCAGTTACAATTACTAGTCTGTCCTAGACCCACCAGAGTACCTTTGACCACTGTCCTTTGCAGTGTGAACTCTACCCGGCTCGCCGCCTCTGAGGCCTTCAAGGGTCTCTGGCCACAATCTCTTGAATCTATAGCTTAATAACCAGTAGCGCACTCAAGAACAGCCACGTGTAATCTTAAAAGCCTTTATTATACCTACTCACATAATGCCCTGACTGATGCCCTGACTTGTTGGTTCCCGAGTGAACACCTGGTCAGAAGATCCACGTGTTCACTACCAAAATCCTTACCTCTTTCGGCTACCCATCTTGGCTTGGCCACCCAGGCTAGGGAGCCAGGGTGAAGAGCGCCAGGTTAAAGAGCATCCTCTTATTTAATATATATATATATATATATATATATATATATATATATATATATATATATATATATATATATATATATATACACACACATATGTTATATACTCACAGAAATAAATATAAAAGAATTTTGAAAGTAGGAGGCACTACTAGCTGTAAGTATCAGTAAAGGATTCATGTAGGGGGTAGAATTTCAATCTGAGTTTAGATGACTTTTTGTCAAATATATTATAGAGAAGATTATTTTCAGGCATAATTTAGACTGGTTGGATTCTGAAGTCCCTTCCAAGTCTAAAATTCTGTGATTCTATGAACTAGGTGCTAAGCTCCATTGTTTTTATTTTTGCTAACAGATTACAAGTACAGTTAGTTCTTTCTCAGTTTGGCCCACAAGACAAAACTTGAGTCATCTGCCCTAGTTATGGCTCTGAACATTCTATATATTACTCTTCTAGTTTTACTTACTTGAATTTTCATTAGTTTCCACAAGTATTCCTATTTCTCTGAATTCTATATACTTATAATTATTTAATCAGCAATAATCTTCCATTGTATTATTGTTATTATTATTATTATTTTACTTTTTTGCTGGCACAATGTCCTGCTATGGCAATTTAGGAGGAATTTTTTTCCTTTTTATTTTACAGCATTGGGGAGGAATGTACTTCAACTTGTACTCTGTATTCTCTATAGGTTGTGCTTATAGTCATCATAATTTACTCAAATGTATTGTTAATCTCACTGATGGGAGAAATCTAACAATGATAGTTACTGTGAAATTGGAGTCTGACTCTGGCAACTTCAAATCTACATGAGATGTAAGACAAAAATTTTAGAGAAATATTAGAAATATGAACCTTTTACAAATATTAAAATACATACTGAAATGGTATTAATGAGGCACTTTCTGGAAGTCAAATATCTTCTTTTTAAAAATAATACCTTTTTATTTTTCAAAATGTATGTAAATATAATTTTCAATATTCACTCTTGCAAGATGTTGTGTTCCAAATTTTCCTCATTCCCTCCTTCTTCTCTAGACAGCAAGTATGGAAGTCAAATATCTTCAATTTGAGGCATCATAATTGAGAGTATTAGTAGGAAACAAGTAGCCCTTCCTTAGCAAATAATATTGAACATGGAGCACATCTTTGGCTTCCAATGATAAGTTCTGCAATCAGGTAGGAGAAAGATTCAACAATGAAGGATATTCAATTCAAAATTATTCTGCTGCCACAACAAATTCAAGAAAATAATAAAATAAGGGCAGCTAAATGGCACAGTGGTCCTGAAGTCAGGAGGATGAAAGTTCAAATTCAATCTCAGACATTTAACACTTATTAGGCAAATCACTTAACTCCAATTGGCTCATTAAAAGGGAAAAAAAAGGAAAAAGAAAAAAAGTAACAAAGTAAAATGTTCCAAAAATCATAATAGTTGAATAATACCAAATAATTATTCTCTTCAAAGATAAATTTAATTGGTCAAAGGCTATGAACAGACAATTCTCAGACGAAGAAATTGAAACTATTTCTAGCCATATGAAAAAGATGCTCCAAGTCATTAGTAATCAGAGAAATGCAAATTAAGACAACTCTGATATACCACTACACACCTGTCAGATTGGCTAGAATGACAGGGAAAGATAATGTACCATGTTGGAGGGGATGTGGGAAAACAGGGACACTGATACATTGTTGGTGGAATTGTGAATACACCCAAGCCATTCTGGAGAGCAATTTGGAACTATGCTCAAAAAGTTATCAAACTGTGCATACCCTTTGATCCAGCAGTGTTACTACTGGGCTTATATCCCAAAGAGATTTTAAAGAAGGGAAAGGTTCCTGTATGTGCAAGAAAGTTTGTGGCAGCCCTCTTTGTAGTGGCCAGAAACTGGAAATTGAATGGATGTCCTTCAATTGGAGAATGGCTGAATAAATTGTGGTATATGAATATTATGGAATATTATTGTTCTGTAAGAAATGACCAGCAGGACGATTTCAGAAAGGCCTGGAGAGATTTACATGAACTGATGCTGAGTGAAATGATTAGGACCAGAAGATTATTATATACTTCAACAACAATACTAGATCAATTCTGATGGACATGCCCTCTTCAACAATGAGATGAATCAAATCAATTCCAATACAGCAGTAATGAACTGAACCAGCTACACCCAGTGAAAGAACTCTGGGAGATGACTATGAACCACTACATAGAATTCCCAATCCCTCTATTTTTGTCTGCCTGCACATATATATATATATATATATATATATATATATATATATATATATATATATATATGTATATGTATATGTATATATATACATACACATATATATGTGTGTGTGTACATATATATATGTATATGTATATATATATATATACATATATAATATTTAATTTATACTTTAACATATTTAATATGTATTGGTCAATCTGCCATCTGGGGGAGGGGTGAGGGGAAGGAGGGGAAAAATTGGAACAAAAGGTTTACAATACTGTAAAATTACCCTATCTTAAATAAAAGGCTATAAAAAAGATAAATTTAATGACCCTTGTGAAAAAGATAAGACTACCAACAAAAGAAAAACATTAGAGACATCTTGCAAAAAATAAAACAAAACCAGCAACTCAAAAACTCAAAAGAAGCAGATGTAAATACTGTAAATACTGTATCAGGTGCAAAATGGGATAGTTGGATTAGATGGCCTCTGAAATCTCTTCTTCTAAGCCTATGTCCACATGATCCTGTTGAAAGGAAATTAATACAATGATTGAGAATCAATCAACATTTGTTTCTAAGTGATTTTCATAAATAAAGTATACTAACATAAAAGAAAGCATGAAGTAGGATTATCTAGAAATAAAAACGAATCTAAGGGGCTAAATACTTAAGAGGGAATCTTAAAGAACAAGCAAATGGAGGTAAATTGTTACTCTATGGACTAAATACTGCTTTATACCCAAGAAGTCATTATTGTCTGTGGAAGAGATAATAGAGTGAAACTAAGTGTGGAGAGAGGAAGCAAAAGATAGACAATAGATAAAAATGCTAAAAAAAAAAAAAAAAAAAAAAAAGGATGATAATTTCTTTGGTCTCTTAACAAGATTGGGGCTGTGAAAAAATAGGGTAAAAGTAGAGATAATGGGTTAAGATGGTGGGATTTTCAAAATGTAAATGAAATAAATAGTGCAGTTAAAAATTACACATATATGTCTATGCTGAGAACTAAGGTTCTTATAATGCTTCTGTCTTAATGGGCATAATTGGGGACTATCTTCTATGAACAAGTGTTAAATCTACCTGAACTGTGTCCTATAGAATGGAAATAGATATTCCTTGGGGGTATTAGCACCTAGGGTCGTACTAGAGATAGAACTGGAAGTAAAATCACGACTTCAGAAACAGTGAGTGATAATAAATTCAGGTATAGAATAACTCCCAACATACACAATTATTTCCTTCATAAACTGCTATTTCTAAGACAACTTACTCTTAAGTGCACAATAGAGAAAGGCCCTAACCAACAATAGAATAATAAAGTTAAATGCAAATAAATGAATCCACAAACATGAGGCAGGCTGTGATAAGTACTTTATATATAATAATATAGAAATGGGATAGTAGAAGGAGCTCAAATTTGGTACTTCAGAAGTCATATCTTCATGAATAATATAAAGAAAATAGAGAAGCAACAAAGGAGGATATAACCTAGAAATGGGAGAATCAAAACCTAAAGAGAGTAGAAGAAAATAAAAGTAAGGGGGACAAAATGAATGAGAACATCTTGGAAAAATGAAACACCAAAAATTATTTAAAGCTAGGGGACTGGAGATGCAGGGTAGATTTTGAATCACATACTTATCTGAGTAGTAAAAAGAAAGGGGCAGAGAGAGAGAGAGACAGAAAGAGATAGAGAGAAAGAGAGAGATAGAATGTCAGACAGACACACACACACAATATCCCTTGGGACTATTAGCACCTAGGGTGGTACTAGAGATAGAACTGGAAGTAAAATAACTTGGCGCGCGCACACACACACACATAAAGAGAGAGAGAGAGAGAGAGAGAGAGAGAGAGAGAGAGAGAGAGAGAGAGAAGAGATAATGAATCAAATGAAAGAAAGGTAAATGAATAAATAAGGAAATTCTAGGAAGCTGGAATAGGGCAGATAAACACTGATATTTAGCGAATTCTTTCACCTCTTCTTTCACCAACTTCTATGTGTTTTATATGTACATGTTATCTCCTCCATTGGAATGTGATCTCCTTGAAAAAGTCTCCAGCACATGGTGTCTTGGAAGTATTAAGCACTTAATAAATGCCTTTTGATTGATTCTTGCTTGCGAGTTGATTTAGATGCATTATGGGTCTTGAAAAGAACCTTCTAAAAATCAAAATAATCAATGTTGGGTAAGTTATAGAAATATAAGGACACTAATAAATTACTGATGGAATTGTAAATCATTCCAAAAATAGTGTAATGCAAATTGGAGTCATTCTAAAAAAAGTAACTAAAATGTCTACACACTTTGAGCCAGAGATCTAAAGATCTCGACCAAAGAAGAAAATGACAAAAAAAAAAAAATTCCAAAGATACAAAAGCAGCACTTTTTGTTATAACACTTACTAAACTCTCTATGCCCATTGATTAGAGAATAGCTAAATAAATTATGGTACATTAATGCAATAGAATATTACCTTGTGAGAAGCAATTAATACAGAGAAGGGAAAGATTTATATGTACTGATGCAAAGTAAAGTAAACAGAATCATATACACATCAATGATTGCAACATTATAAATGGAAAGTGTGGTAACAAAACAATGGAAAATTAATTGGCTCCAAAGAAGAAATATAAGAACATGTTTCTTTCTCCATATAAGAGTAGGAGGCTATAGATTGAAGGTTAATTGGGTAGAGTGGATAGAGTGTCAGGCCTGGAATAAGGAAAACTCATCTTTCTGAGTTCAAATCTGGCCTCACACACTTATGACCATGCACAAGTCACTTTCCTCATTTGTAAAATGAACTGAAGAAGGAAATAGCAAGTTACTCCAGTATTTTTACTAAGAAAACCCCAAAGGAGGTTATGAAAAATTGAACTTGACAGAAATGACGAAAAACAACAGACTATGAATAATCAATACAGCATATAACCCCGAATTTTTTTGATATGTTGGTTTTGCTGGTTTATTTTTTTTTTTCACTTTTTCTCTAAATAAATGGCTCTCTGAGAGGAGAAGATGGAGACATGCATTGGGAAATGCACATGTTGCAAAAAAAAACATTAAAATTATTTTTAGAAAAAGAATATTGTCATCTCAGTTTTACCTAACCTCTTTTTTTTCTAAATGGATTTTCCAAGATATGTGGAAAGGGATCAGTTTAATGACAGCAGCCATGAAAGTAATTTATATTTTTATAACTCCAAAATAAAAAAAAAAATGACAGGAAACCTAAGTTCATTAACAGGAACACTGGTCAAAAGTTTTCAAAAGACTAAAAACTCCTCTTTCTTTCTTGTTTGGGTGCTCCAGGCTGGGATTTGTATTACTTAAAAAACAAAAAAAAACAAAAAAAAACTTAAGAAAGATCCCTTTTCTCTGTAAGGGAAGAAGTCATATAATATTCAAAAACAAGAAAATGGTTGAAAAGGACCATTACAGTAGGAGTAAAGACATTAAGAGAAAACATCATTGTTCTCATCATTGTCAACATCCTCATCATCATCACCAGCAAAGATAGCAAGGAAGGGAGAATAAAATAGAGGATATTGGTTAGGCAGAAGTTCAGGGGATGACATTGACAGACAACTTTAGCAGCTCTACAGCATTACCCTGAATAGGCAAGGAACAATTTTATGGTTATCTAAGTTCCCTTTTTCCATTGGTGATATAATTAGTTATCTATGGGAGGGTGTTCTGGATATGTAGGGGAATTTTCTTGTCACTTATTTATTATTCTGTTTAACTAAATGTTTTCTGCTTTAAAATAATATGGTCTCTAGTAATCTGGTGAAATAGATGTATCAGAGGATATAACAAGCTATAATTTTGAGGAAATGCAGATCAGTTGTTGTTTTGTTGTTATTGCTATTTTTAACAAGCTTAAGGTTTATGGCAACCATGCATTAAGTAAGTCTTTGGTGCCATTTTTTCCCAACATGTGCTTCCATTGTGATTGTCTCACATTTTGGTAATTCAGGCAATATTTCAAGCTTCTTAATTATTATTATTATCTCTCATGGTGATCTGTGATCAGTGACCTTTGATGTTAAGATTCTAATTGTTTTGGGGCTCTATGAACATGCCTGTATAAGATGTCAAACTTAATCAATATATGTTGTATTTGTTCTGACTGCTCTACCTACCAGCCATTCCAGTCTCTCTCCCTCCCCTTGGATCTCCCCATTCCCTGAGGCACAATTATATTGAAATTAGGCCAACTAATAATCCTAAAATGCAAACTTCATTGTTAATATATTTTAAGAAGTTAACATGGTCATTCCAATGTTCAGGAACCACCACCCTGATCAGTTAATAAGGCTTCAAGACCTTCCACTAGCATATTGCTTATGACTAAAGACATAAATAATGGTTAACAGGTTTAGCAATAAAGTATTTTCAATTAAGATATGTACTTTTAAAAAGACATAATATTATTGTACACGTCAATCTAACTTAAACATAACTTTTATATGCACTGGAAAACCAAAGAATTTGTGTGAAATGCTTTACTGTAATATTTGCTTTACTGCAACTATATAGAACTGAACTTACAATATTTCTGAGATACTCTTTAAACAGTTCTGGATAGCAAACCAACTATTTTTTATTTAATCTTGTTGACAATAGGGAGACACTGAAGTTTATTGATTAGAGGGGATGATATGATGAAACTTTAGATAAATCACTTGGGTAGATAAAAGGAGGATGGATTAGATTGGTAAGAGACCTGAAGTACAGGCTTTTTGTAATAATTAGGGCGTGATCATGACCAAGTAGGATTTATACCAGGAATACAGGGCTGGTTCAATATTAGAAAAACTATTAGCATAATTGACTTTATCAATAACCAAATTAACAAAAAACACATGATTTTTTCAATAAGATGCAGAAAAAGCATTTGATAAAATCCAACACCCATTCCTATTAAAAGTATTAGAAAAAATAGAAATAAATTGACTTTTCCTTAAAAAAAGACAGTAGCATCTATTTAAAACCATCAGCAAGTATCATACGTAATGGGGATAAACTGAACCATTCCCAATAAGATCAGGGATGAAAGAAGGTTGCCACTATCACCATTACTATTCAGTATTATATTAGAAAAGCTAGCTTTGGCAATAAGAGAAGAAAAAGAGATTAAAGGAATTAGAGTAGTTAATGAGGAAACCAAATTATCACTTTTTGCACATGATATGATGTGAGAGAACTTATATTTAGAGAACCCTAGAGAATCAACTAAAAAACTTAGAAATAATCCACAACTTTAGCAAAGTTGCAGGATACATAATAAATCCACATAAGTCATCAACATTTTTATACATCATTAACAAAACCTAATAGCAAGAGATACAAAGAGAAATTCCATTTAAAATAACTGTTGATAGTATAAACTATTTGGGAATCTATTTGCCAACGGAAAGTCAGGAACTATATGAGCAAAACTACAAAATGCCTTCCACACAAATAAAATCAGATCTAAACAAGTGGAAAACTATCAAGTGTTCTTGGATAGGTCGAGCAAATAAAATAAAGATGACAATATTACTTAAAGTAATGTACTTATTTAATGCTATACCAATCAAATACACAAAAAATATTTTACTGACCTAGAAATAATAACAAAATTCATCTGGAAGAACAAAAGGTCAAGAATTTCAAGGAAATTAATGAAAAAAAAAAAAAAAAAAAAAAAAAAAAAAAAAAAAAGCAAATGAAGGTGGCCTAGCTGTTCCAGATCTAAATAGCTTCCATCAAAACCATTTGGTACTGGCTAAGAAATAGAGCAGTTGATCAGTGGAATAGGTTAGGTTCTCAGAACAAAGTAGTCAATAACTATAGCAATCTAGTGTTTGACAACTATTATCTATCACAAAATAGATAATTTTAATATTAAGTTAAAAAAGTTTGTACAAACAAAACTAATGCAGACAAAATTAGAAGGGAAGCAAAAAACTGGGAAAACATTTTTACATTCAAAGGTTCTGAAAAAGACCTCATTTCTAAAATATATAGAGAATTGACTCTAATTTATAGGAAATCAAGCCATTCTCCAATTGATAAATGGTCAAAGGATATGAACAGACAGTTTTCAGATGAAGAAATTGAAACTATTTGTAGTCATATGAAAAGGTGCTCCAAATCACTATTGATCAGAGAATTGCAAATTAAGACAACTCTGAAATACCACTACACACCTGTCAGATTGGCTAGAATGACAGGGAAAGATAATGCACAATGTTGGAGGGAATTTGGGAAAACTGGGACACTGATTCATTGTTGATGAAACTGTGAATGGATCCAATCATTCTGGAGAGCAATTTGGAACTATGCTCAAAAAGTTATAAAACTGTGCATACCCTTTGACACAGCATTGTTTCTACTGGGATTATATCCCAAAGAAATAAAGGAGGGAAAGGGACCCATATGTACAAAAATGTTTGTGACAGCCCTTTTTGTAGTGGCAAGAAACTGGAAACTGAGTGATGTCCATTCAATTGGAGGATGGATGAATATGGTATATGAATGTTATGGAATATTGTTGTTCTGTAAGAAATGATAAGGAGGATGATTTCAGAGAGGCCTGGAGAGATTTACATGAACTGATGCTAAGTGAAAGGAGCAGAACCAGGAGATCATCATACTAGGCAACAATCAGACTATGAGATGATCAATTCTGATGGACGTGGCCATCTTTAACAGTGAGATGATTCAAATCAATTCTAATTGTTCAGTAATGAAGACAGCCATCTACACCCAAAGAGAGAACTATGGGAGCTGTGGACCACAACATAGCTTTCTCATTCTTTCTATTATTGTTTTCATTTTGTTTTCTTTCCCAGTTTTTTTTCCCCTTTTTGATCCATTTTTTCTTGTGCAGTAAGATAATTATATAAATATGTATACATATATTGGATTTAACATGTATTTTAACATATTTAACATGTATTGGACTACCTGCCATCTAGAGGAGGGAGTGGGGGAAAGGAGGGAATAATTTGGAACAGAAGGTTTTGCAAGGGTCAATGGTCAAAAATTACCCATGCATATGTTTTGTAAATAAAAAGCTTTAATTAAAAAAAAGAAAGAAAAATAATTAAGGTGTGAGGTTATGGGAGCCTATACTAGAATGGTGAGAGTATCAGAGAAGTACAACATATTTTAGGGGAGTTGCAAACAGGCCTTGGAAACAGATTGGGTATAGGAAATGAGAGATAGTGAGGACTTAGGATAGCTCCTAAATTGGAATCTGAGAGACTAAGAAAATAAGTCGCTCTCCACAATAATAGGGAAAATTGGAGGTGAAGAGAATTTAGGGGGAAAGATTCAATTATGGGCATGTTGAGTTTAATATATCTATTGGACATCTAATTTGAAATGACTGAAAGGCAGTTAGAAATGCAAGATTAGAAGTCAGCAAAGAGGTTGGGGAAGGATAGGAAATATGAGAATCATTAACATAGAGATGGTTATTAAATTCATAGGAGCTGATGAGGTCACCAAATAAAGTAGTATTAAAAGAGAGAAGAGACCCCAAGACAAAACCATAAGAGACACACCCTTAATTGAAAGTGTGGTCTGGAAGAGGATCCAGATAAGAAATGTTCAGATGGGCAGGAGAAAAACCAGAAAAGAATGGTATCACAAAAACCTAGAGAAAAGAGAGTATTTAGAAGACGAAAATAATCAAGAGTATCAAGGGCTGCATACCGAGAGATCAAAGAAAATGAGGGTTGAGAAAAGACCGTTAGACTTGTAAACTAAGAGATCACTGGTAACTTTGGAAAGAGCAGTTTTAATGGAGTGATAAGTTTGGGATTTAGAATGTAAGGGGTTGACAAGAGAATGAGAAGAAAGAAGGTGGAGGCATCTATTGTAAATTGACTTTTCTTAGCTATAAAGGGCAGAAGGAAAATAGGATAACAATGACAGAAAAATCAAATGAATTTCCACCCCCCCACCCACACCCCCCAGGATGTGGGAATGCTTGGGCAATAAGCTACAACACAGTAAAAAAGAGAAAATATATGAAAGAGTAGGGGTGACAGAGCGGGATAATCTGTTGGAGGTGATGGGATAAAATGAATATGTAAAGGGTAACACCTTGATAAGGAATAAGATTACCTCATAATGAGAGACAGGGCTGAAGGAGGAGAAAGTGGAAGAAGGCAATTGAGTGATAGAAGAAAAAATAAAATGAGGGAGTTCACAGTAAATGGCCTCAATTTTTTCAATAAAATATGAGGCAAACTTCACAGCTGATAGAATAGGAAGAAAGGCGGTCATGGGAGGTTTAAGGTTTGGAAGAACCTCTATAGTGAGTAGGATAATGAGTTGATGAAGATGTATATAATAGGATATTATAGAATTGCCTGTTACTAATGAGAGGCTAGTTGAAGTTGTAAAAAGAAGTGGAAATATCACTAAAGAGAACAAAAATAGGAAGAGCAATTGAACCAAACCAGGAATAAAGAAAGATTTGTAATGAAGGTAACACAATTCTGAAGACATTGAAATGGCAGTTCTCAAGATATCTGAATGGAAAAGGGAAAATTATTTTGGGGGGGGGAATGATATGTTATTAGGGATCAAGAGGCCATCAATAGCTATAGGTCTATGTATCTATTCCCATTCATATAAATCTTTCTTATAATAAATATTTATATAACACATTAAGTTTTACAAAGTACTTTACATAAATTATATCACAATGAGAATGATCTACATACATAGCAAGGTCATCTTGATGTAAATTTAAGAAGGTAACAGGCAAGCTTTTAAAATCAATATTCTACAAAAAACAAGTACAGAGATCCTACTGGTGTTTTGTTCATTGATTTTTTAAAAAGTTGATTCAATAGAAGAATATAGTCTTTTTTTTTTTTTTAATGAAATCTTAAGGACTTCTAGCAAGGAGGACAAGATACCTACTGTTGAGATAAGATTCAAGATTTACAGATTGAAGATGAGTCATATATAAAATTTACTAAGAGAATCAAAGCATGCTAAAGTCCTTGACTTTAAGCATTTTCCCTTACCAATGAGGTTGGAGTTTCAGGGACAGACATGTCCTTGAGCTATGGAAATGAGTGTCCCACACTGACCATAGTAAGGCCAAAAAGAGACATCAAAAAACAGTAGATCCTGCCATTATAAAGAGATTTCTTCCACACCTTTTGTGAGTTCATGTCTCCCTGCATTACAACTAGAAGAAACTGCCATATTTGTGACCAGATACTAATTGGGAGCAGAGACTAAGACAGATGCTTTTTTTTTTTTTTTTTGTCATGTGAAGAATTGAGCCTCAGATATCAGTGGCTCTTTGTGTTCTGTCATAATAACTCTCTCGCTTTGCATTTTATTATACATTTGTCAAACTTAATTAAACTGTTGTCTTACCACTACTATGAACTTTAGTAGGGACCTGAAAAAACATCATGGTCTGGGAAAGGAAAGGGAGTGACTAAGTAGGTGGGGACTGAGCCAGAGATTAAGTGAGTCATTCTCCTAGAGAAAAAAAAAATTTGGGATGTAACTGGAGCACAGCTGAAAAGCTTGAAGTGATGAGTGCTTAGCAGCATGCCCTTGGTTTTTGGACCATTTCTGGGTTCCACACCTGTAATATGTGACTGTTGCAGAATTATCAGAAGGATACTAATATTCCCCCTTTTTATGGAATAACATTTTCTTAAATAATGATAGTGATGGTGGCAGTCTGTATTTCCCAATGTGTCTGACCTCCACTGGTGATAGTGATTTTCAGAGCACCAGAAATTTTCTGCAAATTAAAATGTTCAAATGCATAAGCTTCCATTTTGTACCAGTTAAGATTTATATTTGATAGTCTCATCATCTTAATGCTTTCTTCTTGTTCTCCCATCTCAGATAAGACAATTACAAAACAAATTCAGATTTCCTTCACAAAGTATATTTCTTTCCTACTTATTTTCTTCCCTTTCTCTGTAGCAGATGTCTTCTTATCTTTCATCCCACTCTCCCATTCCATAGTATTTTCAAAATCATCATCCTTTTTCCTAGCCTTTGCAATATTTTCTTTCTAAAGTCTAGTCTTGATTCTTTCCTTTCTATTCTTCCTTTTTCCCTTCTTCCTCCCTCCCTCTCTCGCTCCCTCTCTCTTGCTCTTTCTTTCTTTCTTTTTCTTTTCTTTTTTTCTTGCATTCTCAGTGCTTCCATAAAGCAAGATTTTACTTTTGAAAACTGATTCACATAGAAATAGTAACTGCCATCATTATTTGAAGGACCAGATTCTACATTTTAATCTGCCTTGAAGGCACTTCTTCTTTTATTTATTTTTTTTCTGAGGAAATTGGGGTTAAGTGACTTGCCCAGAGTCACACAGCTAGGAAGTGTTGAGTGTCTCAGGCCAGATATGAACTCAAGTCCTCCTGACTTTAGGGCTGATGCTCTATCCACTGAACCAACTAGCTGCCCCAAAGGATGAACTTCTAATCTATTATGGAGCTTCCAGAAACAGCTTCTTATCAGCCACATATTCAACCTATTATATTGATATGAACTAGTGCTATCAATAATTGTATCTTTATAATCTTAAAGATCATCACCACCACCATTACAACACACACACACATACATAAGACAGCATAACATTATCTGAATTAACCCATTAAACTTATTAATATTTTTTAATTTCTGATAGTGAATAAAAAGCAAGCCTAAATTTAAAAAAATGTATACACACCACAAACATAGGTACGCATATAAGTATATATGATAGAAATACATCTACTACAAGGCATTATTGGCATCATGTTAGAAAAAGGTAACTAAAAAATTGAATTCTAGCTTCTTAATACTCTACAAAATATCAAGAGACCAAGACTGCTTCCATTCTGTTTGCATATGCTGTACATGGTCCTCACTGGCTCTGTGAAAGACTAGAAAAGAGACTCCCATAGTGCCATGGAGTCAGGTTTTAGTTATGTAGACTCAGAAAGCAAAAGCTGCTCAGGAATGGAAGCAAGAAGTGGGGAAATAATGCATGCACTCCTATGGCCTCAGGGTGAAAACCATCCATTTCCCCGCTCCATGGTAGACTGCTGACCTCTATCTTATAATTTTTAAAAATGCGCAATTAGCTTAATCAGATCTGTGGGAAGCAAAGCAGTCACTAAGTCTCAAAAGGCAGGTTCTGAGAAACTGCAGCCAACTTTTCAGCAATGCAGCCTGGAGACGCTACATCACAAATAGCCTGGACTGTGCCAAAGCCTCTTTCCTGTGAAAAATGATGTTTCAATTTAGGCTCCTGTATATTGTGTTAGTTAATCTCTCTCTCTCTCTCTCTCTCTCTCTCTCTCTCTCTCTCTCTCTCTCTCTCTCTCTCTCTCTCTCTCTCTGTCTCTGTCTCTCTCTCTCTGTCTCTCTCTCTCTCTCTCTCTCTCTCTCTTTCTCTCTGTTTCTCTCTTTCTCTCTGTCTCTCTCTTTCTCTCTCTCTCTTTCTGTCTCTCTTTCTCTCTCTCTCTCTCTCTCTTTCTCTCTGTCTCTGTCTCTCTTTCTCTCTGTCTCTCTCTGTCTCTCTCTGTCTCTCTCTTTCTCTCTGTCTCTCTCTTTCTGTCTCTCTCTTTCTGTCTCTCTCTTTCTCTCTGTCTCTTTCTTTCATTCTCTCTGTCTCTCTCTGTCTCTCTGTCTCTCTGTCTCTCTGTCTCTCTGTCTCTCTCTCTCTCTCTCTCTCTCTCTCTCTCTCTCTCTCTCTCTCTCTCTCTGTCTTTTTCTGTCTCTGTCTCCTCTTTAGGTTTCTATCTCCCTTCCCCTTTTCCCAACACTCTCCCCCTCCACCCTGTCCCACTCCCCCCCTTGACCCATCCATGTTCAGTAGAAGAAAAAAATATGTTTTCTTTCCAATACAGCTATCAAATAATTTCTTGATGAAAAGAAATCATACTAATAATTTGAGAGTTTTAAAATTATGTTTATTTACTTTCTTTTCCTGCCAGGTCAGTTAACCAGACACTTCACCATAATAAAAATCTCCAATTCTTTTTGGATTAGGAAGTGAGGAATTCTCTGAATTGTTCCAGATAGTGTTTTGGTTTTTTTGTACTTTTCTTTCCTCTTGAAAGCCTCTCCAATCATACACACTGTTTTGGTGACTATAATTCTAATTATATATGTCATATCTTCAGAGGACAAGCTCCCCCTTTTTTTAATGGATCAGCTAGAAATCTTGGCAATTCACTGGAACTACCTACCACAGGGATAATCCATACCTAGGTTTAGAGATTAGTTTTTATGCAGACAAGGATAAGGAATGGGGATTTTACAGTATCATTGGCATCTAGAACTTATCTAGCTAGAACTGATCTTCATTGGAGTCAAGAAAGGAACAACACTGATGGATGTCAGAGGAGAAGAAAATGAAACAAGGTAAATACTTGGCAGATCATGCAGAATGCATTCTAAGAGCTCCTCTGGGGGGAAAAAGGCCTTAAGGTTCTTTTTAAGGTTTTGATTCTACCTATTTTAATAAATGCAAAGAGATTCTAGGTGGACCTTTTGTTAGAAAGTCATCTTAATATGCAATAGTAATAGTATACCTCTGTATATAATTCACCTTTGTGTATATATGTGTGTGCATGCATGCTTATATCATGAGAAACCTTATCCTCAATCCTGAGTTTTTCAAAAACATAAAGTAAAAGAGCCAATTTTTGATTTGGATTTAAGAAATTTAAATTGAATGTGATATAGTAATTAAAACAACCTGTGGCATGTAGTTCTATCATTGCCTACTTTAGGACAGTAAAAGATGAAGGCATAAATGATTCCCAAGTATGGATTCCCAATTGGTGGATTCCCAAGGCCTGTACAGAAAGAGGACCCAGACATTATTTTTTAGTGCAATTACAAAAGAAAATTAATATTTCAATTTATGAGATAAAATGATATTATTTCCATAAAAACAAATAATATGATTTCTTTTTCACCATCAAGGAATCTTCAGTGAATAAACCATGACATGAATGGCTAATTTACCAATACTAGAACTAGAGATAGGTAGCTGTGTCCAAAGTTATCATTCCAATTTGGTGACAGTGCCCAACTATGAATCAGTGCCATGCAGACTGTACATTCAGATGCAGTTCACTCTAAAATTTACCACTGTAATTACAATTTTCTTCAGCTAATGACAATGCCCAGTGTAAATTTTTTTTTTTTTTGTGGAACAGAAAGATTGAGTTAATTTAATTGAGATACTTGGGGTACATCCTCCTTATTCATATGTAGATCATCATAAATTCATAATAATCTGTGGGTCCCTGCTCACTATCAGCCAGGCTTCACAATCCCAACCAATATATTTACTTTTACTAGTCAGCCAGAGAATAAAATATATTTAAAGCAAAGGTATTTAATGAATTACCACAGTAAGAAAACAATAGAACATTTCTCCCATAAATATATACACATCATCAAGTGGAAAGAGTGACCTGGGAAATATGTGTGGAGGGAGCAAATACATATAGATTACATAAAAAACCCAACTTTTTCTCCTATTGCTAAAAGAATATCAATATCCTCTGGCAATAATTTTTCTTTATTTAGTCCAAGATTCTCTAGTTTTACATATAAATGAAAACAAGAACAAGAACACTTCTAAGTCATATGACCAATAAGACAGAAGGCTAGTCTTTTTTTTTTATTCCATTTCCTACTAACTCATCAATAACAACAAAAATATAATAGAGAAATTTTGTGCCAGAAGCAGAGACATTACAGTTGTATTCATATGAGGAAGAAAGCAAGAAGCTCAATAAACCACATATCCTCCCTAGTCCATCAAGGCATGTAAGAGTTACTGCTTAGGACCTATGATGAGATCATGTTGCTATATCTCACTCTTGCCCTTCTAATACCTTTTAGTTGCAACAAGCAGTGGAAGGAATAGGAAGAAGGTAGAATAATAATTTCCTCCTACCTGGGGTGACCTTTATATTACCCCACATCAACAAAGAACCTTCTGAAAATACAGGAAATATTGATTTAGTCCAACTAGGATATTACAAAATGGAGAGCTGGAATACAGAGTTATTATGTATGATTGCACCAAGTAAAAAAAAAAAAAAAAAAAAAAAAAAAAGAGAAAGTACTAAAATCTGATTGAGGTCATTCTAATCCCTCCAGAAGTTACTTGGGCAGAGAATGAGGTTTGAAAAAGAAATTCTTCAAGGTGAGAGGAGGTTAGGAAAGTGTTGCAGTCTAGTCCCAGGGGAATAATTTTCATTGAAGAAGGGTAAGCTCAGAAAGTGACTTATAGTAGAATATAAGGAGAAATGGTAGAAATTACGAAAGATCTTAGAAGGAAGACAAGTCTATTAAAAAATTAAAATATAAAAAGATGAGTCAATGTTGAGTATAACAAAATTAGATAATAGGATGACTACTAAAATATCTAAAAGATTATAACCTTTACCAAATAAACATTTTAAGACAAAGAAATTGAACCATTATCTAATGAAATAGAATTCTATGAAATCCCAGGATATCATGGAGCTTTAAAATAATAATATATTCTAGAATGGTTCAAAATAGAAATGAGAATCTGAAGAGAAGTTTAAAAAGGAATAAATTTCAGAATTTGTGGCTTGTATATAGAAAAAATAATTAGAGAAGAGAAAAACAACTCTATAGTGGTGAGTTTCTCTAAAGAATCAAAAGACCACAGATTTCCAGCACAAATGTACTGAAGAACAATCTAGAAGAAGAAAAAAAAGAGCAATAATTCCTCAGAAATCATCAGCCTCAGGGCCGTGGTGACCTGGGTTTGTTCAAGAGGGGGGAAGAGCAAGGGGAAAGGTTGGGGAAGGTTCCTGACAAATAATGTTAAAAGAATACATAATCATGATATAAGCAAAAGTCATTCATTTCAAAGACAGGATATGTAGAAACTACTTAAGAATAATAGATCTCCCAGAAGAATTTGATAATTTTTTTTAATCACAAAAGTACAGGAAATAATACAAGAAAACAATCCAAAATTTTCTCTTGAGGTAGCCTCAATAATAATGACATTATAGAAGTCCATAGTATTTCTTCCTATTATCTGAATTTGTCTTAAATTTTTGATTGAAAAGCACAATTCACCAGCTTTCTCCAAGTGTCAGGGCCAGGTGGCCCTTCTAATTGATAGCCCATCCTGAGTTTAAGCAGCTACTCTGATAATAGAATTTAGGGGGGGAAACATATTGATATGAAAATAGTAATTAATTAAAAATGGTAACATCTGAGTTGAATCCTGATTTGGTTGCTATCTGTACTATCGTGGATAAATTCTCTTTGGAATTCTACTTTTTCATCTTTTTCATTTTCTTATTCCTTTCTTCTAATGTGAAGAGTTTGGATTTGATGATCTCCTAAAGTCCCTGCCAGTTTTAAATCTCTAATCCTATGAAAAGTCAAATGAAACATTTTAGCTAAATTTCCTTTAGATTGAATCCAAAATGTGATTTAAAAAAATAATATTTCATTTCTCCTTCCAATTACATGTAAAAACAATTTTGAAAGTTTTGAATTGCAAATTCTATCCTTTCCTCCTTTCCTGAGATGATGAGCAATTTGATATAGTTACACATGTACAATCATGTAAAACATTTCCATATTAGTTATTTTATACAAGAATACTCAAATAAGGAAAGGGAAGGTAGAGAAATAATAAGAAAAAGGAAGAAAGAAAGAAAGAAAGAAAGAAAGAAAGAAAGAAAGAAAGAAAGAAAGAAAGAAAGAAAGAAAGAAAGAAAGAAAGAAAGAAAGAAAGAAAGAAAGAAAGAAAGAAAGAAAGAAAGAAAGAAAGAAAGAAAAGAGAAGGAGGGAGGAAGGAAAGAAGAAATAGTATGTTTAAGTCTGTATTCAGATAATATCAATTCTTTCTCTGGAGGCAGACAGCATATTTCATGAGTCATTTGGTATTGTCTTAGATTGTTTTATTGTTGAAAATAGCTTAAAATTCTTCATAGTGCAATATTGCTGTTACTGTGTACAATGTTCTCCTGGCTCTGCTCACCTCACTTTGCAAAAGTTTATGTAAATCTTTCCAGGTTTTTATGAAATCATGTTATTCTCTATATGACAGTGGGCAAAGACACTTCATTTTTCTGGGGCTCATCATCGTTATGATCACCAAAGCCACTTTCATCATGACCACTCCTAAGCTTTCAGGTTCATCTGTGAGCATCGCATTTCTTCCTTTAGAAATCTACCACTTATCATTCTCTTCACCAAACTTTCTCCATTGAATGATAGTCTGATAATTCCTTTTTCACATGAATCTTATTTTCTCAACTCTTAAAATTCTTGTTAATATTGACATTTTCCTAGAGAAATAGGAAAAATAAGAACATTATCCACTTTATTCTTTTTTTAAAAATTTATTTTATTTATTTTCCAGTCAGACTGCAAAGAATATTGGCTTCAATGGTCAAAGTTCAGACAACTCCAGTTTAGATGGGACAGATCCCAAAAAGCTCAGATGCTTTCCTGAACTTATCCAGAAGTAGGGCGGTCTCTGGCTTTTCCTCAAGGAACTCGAAACAGTGAATGAGGATACATCAATTATAAAACACAGAGAGAAAATCTCATCAGAAAATCTTTCATCCTGAAAAAAAGGGCAATTTTTAAGACTTCATTGAACACTGCCAGAGTCTTCTCTTTTGGAGGAGTCTGAAGGGCCTCATTGCTGCGGAAATGAAATTCTAATCATATGAGGAAGTACAAAAAAATTGTGTCTGGTCATACATTTTATCTCCAAACTGTGGAAATCAAGGAAATATGATTTGGGGGAAAGGACTACTGATTAGGAAAAAGAGCCCCAAGTTTTCATCTTGGCCCTGTTATTGATTTGTACTATGTTGCTTGCATAATTTAGGGGGGAAATTCATCCCTTTGCACCTCAGTTTCCCCTTTCTGCAAAATAAGCGGGTTGAATTTGATAATTTTTTTAGATCTCTTCTGGTTATGAATTACATAAGGCTGATCAACTTCATCAAAAATTACATTCTCAGATTGTGGGTTTTTACCTCTGTGCTGGCAGTATCTTCTCATCAATTCCAAAATCAGGGGGTGGCAGACAACGGGGCTGGCAGGCATTTCTCATTCTCATATGGCAAACACAGGGCTTCGGCAGTCAGCCTGCTAGGGCATAGGTCACTGGGCTTCAGGCCAAGTGACTGAAGTTAATGAGCTCTGAGAAAAAAGAGAACCATCAACTAGTTGGGCTCTCTGACAGCCCCATCAGTAAAGTTTTGACAAGATAGACTACGGTTTAAATTCATGGATGACCTTGGTAATCAGAAATAAATCAGGAGGAAAATCAAAATTGATGCCTGAGCCAATTCCATAAAATTTATATACTAGAACTTCATAGAATCACTGCAAAGTTCTATAACTTGGGACTTAGAGGAGGTTGTGGTCCCTTTGCTGTAGTAATTTAAGCCCGACTATTTACTTTGGCTTCTGTCTACTCAATGACTTGGCCTAATCAAAATGCTTTGATGATATGTACAAAAAGAATTTTTTTTTAAATGATAGAAAACCAGAGGGTAATATCTTGGTTTAGGACAACTGTGAACATGAACTGTAATCCTTGGCTAGGCCAGAGGGAATATACAAGACTGAACTCTATGAAGTCTTACTTAGAAAGCCATTTCTCTGTTCTCAGAGTAGTTCTAAATGCACCAGAATGCTATCTTTAAAAAAAAAAAAAACACATTTCATGCATCTGCCTCTTATTTCTGCTATGGGTTATAAGTGCACATTTAACATTTAAAATCACATTTTCACCTCCCACCAGATCTTCTTTCCCAGTGCATATCTTTAATAGTCTGAACTCATCATTAAAACAAGGTAAATTGTTAGACTCTGATATTGAATTATCCAGATTAAAATCAGTCCCTAAACTATTATTAAAGCGCCTATTAAGTGCTAGGCCACTAGCCAAGCAAAGACAACACAAAAATAGATTAAAAAGCAATTTTATCCTCAAGAAACTCACTTATAAAATGCGTATTCTGAACATAATTACCTGCATAGACTACTTATGTGTCTGAACTGGATAATAAGTCTATAAGGGACTACTTTAACTCTTCAGTCTCATAGTTCATAGGAAAAAAATTGCCAACTCCCCCCTACCCACCCAATGTAAATAAATGGTAGGGTCAACAGGACTCCTTTGGAAGTTTTTTCAGGAGTATTGTGCAGGAAAATCCCAACAGAAAATGAAACCTCTGCTCTTCTTAGTAGCTCACATGTAGATTACCAGTTCCAAAGCTGAGGACCCTGGAGTTTTCTTTTTATGTCCTTTTATGTATTGCCAGCCAACACTTGAAAGTAGTATTCCCTTATTTTTATATTTCAGGGTCAGGTTAGGTCTATTCCAATTAGAATTTTATTATTGTTGGGTCAGTAGAAAAATCTACCCTTCTCTAAAAACAGGATCCAAATTCAAATCCTTCCCTGAGACTAAATAGGAGTGTGAACTTGGACTGATCTTATTACTTTTCCCCAGCCTCACCTAATAAGTAAAATGTGGGTGTTGACCTAGTCAAGGGTTCTTAGCATTTGTGTGTGTGTGTAATAGAACCCTTTGGATAATCTACTGAAGCCTATAAACCCTTAGCAGGATAATACTAAGTGAACAAGTATTTATTTAACACCAGAGATATGCTGACTTTATTATTGCACACCTGTGAAACCTGGACAATATACCTGCACCATTCCTGGAAACTGAATCGCTTCCGTTTGAATTGTCTTAGGAAGATTCTGAAGATCACCTGGCAGGGTAAGATGCCAGACACTGAGGTCCTTTCTCAAACTAAACTGCCAATTAGTCCAATTGTATTGCAGAGAGTACAACTCCATCGGGCTGGCCACATTGTTCTAATGCCAAATTGTAAGTTTGCCAAAAAGACTACTTTAAAGAGAGCTATACAGGACAAGGGGTCACAAGGTGGTCAGAAAAAGCAATATAAAGATATTCCCAAAGACTCTCTTAAGAATTTTAGAATTGATTGCATAGCATGGGAAACATAGAGACAGGTCCTTCCAGTGGATGGACCTTCATCAAAAAAGTTACTGTGCTCTAAGAATGAAGTAAAATGGAAATAATTTGGAAGAAACATAAATTGTACGAAGTTAAGAAGCTATCCCAGATGTTCATATGGACTATTTGTGGCTGACCTGTAGTAGAGTATTCAGAACTTACATTAGTCTGATCAGCCACCATCAGACACATGTAACTCTATTCTAGCATAGTGATTTAAGAAAATACTGTATTGTGGTTGGTTGGTTGTGGTCATTCATCCTCAAAGAAGACCAAAATGACATTACTATGTTACAGCTGAATTGCACTGTCTGATGAGATCAATATGAGCTCAATATGCTCTGCCCCAGGCCAGACACAAATAGTCCCTACACACATTTGGGGTGGATTCTCTAATTTTGTGCATTCTTGTTTCTTCTGGGCTACTTCAATTCTACCTTGCTCATAGAGCACAGCACCTTCTCTGATGAGGACACACCATGCTGGGTGATTCTGTGCCAGTATCTCCCATGTCATAAATCAACTCTAAAGTTCTTAAGAGAGACCTTGAGAGTGACCTTGTATTGCTTTTTTCTGACCCCTTTGTGAGAGCTTGCCCTGTGTGAGTTCTCCATAAAATAATCTTTTTGTCAAGCATATATTTGGCATTCGAATAAAGTGGCCAGCCCAATAGAGTGAACTCTATAGTAGAGTTGGAATGCTTGGCAGTTTGGTTCATCCTGCCAGGTGATCTTCAGAATCTTCCTAACACAATACAAATGGAAATGATTTGGTTTTCTGGCACGGAGCTGGTATACTGTCCAGGTTTCACAGGCATACAACAACGAGGTCAGTACAATGGCTGTGTAGATCTTCAGTTTGATAGTCAGTCTAATGCCTCTCCTCTTCCACACTTTCCTTTGGAGTCTCCCAAACACTGAGCTAGCTCTGACAATACATGTGTCAATCTTATTATCAGTGTGAACATTCCTAGAAAGTATACTGCCAAGGTAAGTGAACTTATACACAGCATCCAAAACTTCACCATTTATTGTAACTGATGACTCCATATATGGATGGTGTGGTGCTGGCTGATGGAGGACCTATATTTTCTTGGTATTAATTGTTAGGCCAAAGTTAGCAGAAGCAGCAGAGAACTGAGAACTTTCTTTTATTTCTGCTTCAGAGACTGCATTGAGTGCACAATCACTGCAAACAAAAGTCATGTAACAACACTCCCTCCTCTTCAGTTTTGGCTTGTAGGCTTTTCAAGGAATAAAAATACATGCAGGAAGAAAAATACATGCAGCCCTGTCCTCAGGGAATGTACATTCTGATTTGGGCAAAAAGCACACAGAAGAAAGCTGAAAAACAAGGTGCTATGGGATGGGGAAGAAAGAAGGTACCCAACAGGCAATGGTGTAAAGTGGGCCAGAGAGTTAGGTGCTGTTTCTGGAAAGGAATGAAGAAGTGAAAAAGAATGGCCTCTATTCTTCCTTAAATTGGAAATATTGGAAAGTACTGACCAATCACAAGAAGGTGCCATAAATCTAGAGGGATATCCCAGAATGAAAAAGATAGAGAAAGAAGATTCAGAAAGGGAATTCAGAGAAATGAAGGAGTATTTTTCAAAGCACAAAATAAAAGAAATTACAATGGAAGCCAGTGATAATGAAATAGTTATCAATTTTTTTAAAGTTTCTAATAATCTCAAAGTTAACAAAGATCCCTGTCCAGTTCTAATTGTATGATCCTATAGACATTAGATATGGGCAACTAGGTGACACAATGAATAGAGCACCAGGCTTGGAGTCAAAGACTTAGCTCAGATACTTATTAGCTGTGACCCTGGGCAAGTCACTACATCCTGTTTGCCTCAGTTTCCTCATCTGTAAAACGAATTGAAGAAGGAAATAGAAAAATGTTCCAGTTTGGTTGCCAAGAAAACCCCAAATGGCGTCACAAAGAGGTAAATGTGACTAAAATAATTGAACAACATAATGAGTAGATAGAATGTGATCCTTACTCAAATTATCAAGGAATATCAGAATAAAGAGTGTCTTACATAATATCACTGTTAACGGTATTGGTGTAATCATCAAGTATACACACTATTGTTTTGATAGTCTAGTGTCTGAAGAGGTTTTGCTGAATTTTTTGAATACTTGCCTCCTATTTCACTGAAACAATTGAGGCTGCTTGCCAAGAGCTTTTACTTATCCCCTCTTCCTTACCTCATACCACTCTATCTCCTCCTTCACCCCTGTCTCACATAAAGGGATAAGCCCCTTCCCTTGCTAAGGTAAATGTGTGTACATGCACTAGTAATCCCATTCTCACTAATCTTTTCCAGGAAATTTTCTCTATTACTCTCACTGTCATATTACTGCTCAATCTTTTTCTGTTTCTCTGACTTTCTCTGCAGCTCATAAACACTGCCATGTCTCCCTTATCCTCTTAAAAATCCCTCACATACATATACAATAATCGTTACTATTATTATTCTCTCCACTAGCTATCATCCTATATCTCTTCTTTTTGTGACTGACTCCTTGAGAAATCCATCTATAGTCAGTGGTGCCTCCATTTCCTTTCTTTATACTATCTACTTAACTTTCTGAAATCTGGTTCCAACCTAATCATTTAACTGAAAATATTCTCTTCAAAGTCACTAATAATTTTTAATTGCCAATTTGAATGACTTTTTCTGTCCTCCTTCTTCTTAATCTCTCTGCAGTCCTTGACACTCTTATGGGATGTCTACCTGAAGAATGTGAAGACTTTGGTGGAATGGATAATAGGGATTATTTGTTCCAAGAGCCACGAAAGTGGCTGAAACAGTCCTGTGGGATGCTTAGAGCTTGGTCAAATCTCAAAGGTTATCCATTTCATGGATATATATCTCTGAATATATATATATATATATTATATATATTATACATATATGTATATACTTATATACACATAATACATGTGAAAATGCACAAATGCAAATGCATAGATTATAACAATAAATGTATAATAATATAACTTTTATATACATGTCAAAAACTGTTATATAAATTTCATAATCATTATTTCACTTTATCTTTATAACAATTCTGTGAAGTAGCTGCTATTGTTAGCTCCATTTTACGGATGAGGAAACTAAGGCAAACAGAAAGGTCACTTGGCTGTTTGTTGTCTTCCCCATTAGACTTATGAGTTCCTTGAGAAAAGGATTGTCCTTCATGAGCTTATGCAAAATGAAATGTAATATGTACCTAGTAACAGCAAAGTTGTGGGGTCAGCTGTGAATGACTTTGCTATCCTCAGCAATATAATGATCCAAGACTACTCTGAAGGACTTATGCTTTCCATACCCAGAGAAAGAACTGATTGTATCTGAATACAGATTGAAGCATACTTTTTAACTTTCTTCTTTTTTCTTGAGGCTTTTTTTGAGGGGGGATAGATGTTTTTTTTTTTTCAACATGATTTTTATGGAAATGTGTTACATAACTTCACAGGAGCCTTTTTAAATGGGGAGGGGATTGTGGAGGAGGAGAATCTGGAACTCAAAATTTTAAAAACAAATTAAAAAAATTTATATGTAACTGGGGAAAATAATATTAAACACACAAAAAAGAGAAAAGGGACTATAGTGTTTGATTTAAAAAAAATTTCCTTAAATACTTGCACAATTCATGGCACATAGTAGGTAATAAATGCTTATTGACTGAACGATTGGCAGAGGCTTATATGTTACCTCTGAGAAGACAGAGATTCATCTGACTTGGGATGTGGAAGTCCTATTGGGGCACAAGGGAGAACCTGACTAAAATAATTGAGAATAGGAGGAAGACAAGAGAGGAAGCTACCTGTTCCTCTCCTCACCCTATATCCATCCAAGCTACCCTTTCAGCATCTCTTATGTTACCATGTGTAGCCTATCAATAAAAAGAACTGATCAAAAGCCAAGGTAGCATCACCACCTAAGAAAATTCTTCAAATTTTTACTAGAAAACATTCAGGTTAGAAAAAATAATGTTTTTTTTTTTCCCATGCATATATCTGTGAAAAAATTGTTGGAAAAGTGGGAATTCTTGTGATTAGAAAATCTGGACAAATGCTGAAATTCTGAAGTTTTCAAAAGTTAATGTTTATCTTGCAAACATTCAGAGGAAAAAGCTGGTCTCCTGTTGTTATTGCCATTTGGGATGATGTGAAAACATTGTGAAGAGTTTCACACTCCAGGGTTCTCTCCCTCACCACCATATTGGATGCAATCCCTTTGGTGCTGCCTTACTGCCTTTGGTCTAAAAAATCCAAGCTGCTACTTTTCTGTGATTACAAACCAATCACCAATGAATGGGTTGAGTGGTCATGCACTTGATATAAGTTTCCCAAACTTGCACAGGCTGTTGAAGAAGATGTACACAGGGAAAATGGATCTTTAGCAGTTCAAACTCTGGTCATGCTCAGGCTTGCTCTTGGTGCCTAAAGTTTCTGGCAGTCTGTCAATTCATTGAGCAGGAGGCTTGGCTGGTTCACAGCATTTTTTCTGTCTGAAGGATGACCTTGTTAGCAAAGGACAAATCCTGGAGCTCCCAAGAAAATAATTAAATTCTTGGACCCCTTTCCCCAAACAAAACCCTGCGTGAGGTTTTCTGGAGCAACCTCAATGGCCTGAGTTCCACAGGCCAAGAAGCAGGATATACCATGCTTATTCACCACCCAAGTTCTCCCCATAAATAGCACCAATCATTTCTGGTCCACCAAAAAAATCAGTTTTAATAATGTACTTTATGGCTCTAGTCAAATGATGTTTACAATTTTTATTAAAATGACAAATAAAAATAATATATGCTAAGGTTGGGCCAAAAGTGAAGTCAGGGTCAGTCTGGCTATTACTGTAGATCAAAAGCAGTGGTCATAAGATAGAGGTGGAAGAACACAATGTTGCCTTAGACTAGATAATTTTAAAATAGATGCAAGGACTTATTTTGGTTCTTCAGTTGTCTGATTGGAAGTATTATTTATTGTGGGGATTAAATCCTAGATATGAGAACCAAATCCTGGGGCTAAGAGGAAAGGGAGGGGGAGAGAGAGAGAGAGAGAGAGAGAGAGAGAGAGAGAGAGAGAGAGAGAGAGAGAGAGAGAGAGAGAGAGAGAGAGAGAGAGAGAGAGAGAGAGAGAGAGAGAGAGAGAGAGAGAGAGAGAGAGAGAGAGAGAGAGAGAGAGGGAGAGAGAGAGAGAGAGAGAGAGAGAGAGAGAGAGAGAGAGAGAGAGAGAGAGGAGAGAGGGAGGGAGAGAGGGAGGGAGGGAGGGAGAGAGGGAGGGAGGGAGGAAGGGAGGAAGGGAGGAAGAGAGGAAGAGAGGAAGAGAGGAGAGAGGAGAGAGAGAGAGGAGAGAGAGACAGAAACAGAGAGACAGAGAGAGACAGAGAGAAGAAGAGAGAGAAAAGGTTGTGGCTCTTCCATAGACTATTCTATACTTAGATGGTTATTACAAGTATCAAAAATGAATTCCTAAAGAATTTCCAAGAATTAGAGCTGCTCTGCAGCCCTGGGCCCAGCCCTGGCCTTGACCCTGACCCACCCCTGCTCTGACCCCAGTCTGGGCTATACCCCAGTGTGAGTGAGACAGGACCTCTGAATCAGCAGCAATGCGAGAGGTTTCTGGACCTCTCCATTCAAGAACACCGGGGAGAACTCGGAAGGTCAGTGAGGTGGGTCTATGACAACAGTCCTAGTGTGGGTCATGGCAGCGTGGCCCCAGTTCCAATCCTAGGGCCTGAGCATCAGCAAAGCAGAACTATGTTTCTTTAGCACACTAGATCTTACAGCTACACTGGGGCAGGGCCATTCCTAACAGCTCCAGGGCAGAGAAAAATGCTTGTGGTCAGATTCCTGCAAGGATCTCTGAAAACAGCTGCACAAACCCCCTGAAGCGTGAGACAGTGCACCCTCCACCCTGGAAACAGAGCCCTGCTTTAACTGAAAGTTTAAAACCAAGCAATAGGCTGGGAAGATAAGCAGACAAAAAAGTTTCTGACCATTGAACGTTATTATGGTAACAAGGAAGATCAAAACACACACTCAGAAAATGGTAACATAATCAAAGCTCCTACACCCAAAACCTCCTAGAAAAATGAGAATTGGGCTTAGGCTATGGATTACTTGATCTCTCAAGTAAAAGAGATGGAGGAAAATTTAGGAAAAGAATTGAGAGTGATACAAAGAGAAATACAAAAAGCTAATGAGAAGAAGAATGCCTTTATAAAGCAAAATTGGCCAATTGGAAAAGGAGGTACAAAAGCTCAATGAGGAAAATAATTTCTTAAAAAATAGAATTGAGCAAAGGGAAGCTAATGATTTTATGGGAAATCAAGATACAGTAAAGCAAAACCAAGAAAATGGAAAAAAATAGAAAAAAATGTGAAATATCTCATGGGAAAAACAACTGATTTGGAAAATAGATCCAGGAGAAATAATTTTAAAATGATTGATCTACCTGAAAGTCATGATCAAAGAAAAAGAACCTAGACATCATCTTTCAAGAAATTGTTAAGGAAAACTCTCCCAATATTCTGGTAATGTATAATGGAGCCATAGGCAGGATAACACAAAATTAAGCACCTTCTCAGTAGTCCTCAAACTTTTTAAATAGGAGGCCAGTTCACTGTCCCTCAGACTGTTGGAGGGTTGGACTATAGTAAAAACAAAAATTCACACTCTGTCTCCGCCCCTCAGCCCATTTGCCATAACCTGGCGGGCCGCATAAATGTCTTCAGCAGGCCACATCTGGCCCATGGGCCATAGTTTGAGAACCGCTGTACATTAAAGGTGTTCAAAGGGCTCAGAATATGATATTCTAAAGAACAATGGAGCTAAGATTATAACCAAAAATAATCTACCCATCAAAACTGAGCATAATCCTTCAGAGGAAAAGGTGGTCATTTAATGAAATAGAGAATTTTAAAATATTTATGATTGAAAAGACCAGAGCTGAATGGAAAATTTGATTTTCTATGGAGAAGCATAAGGAGATAAGTGGGAAAGTGATATTATAAGGAACTAAATAAGGCTTATCCATTTATACTTCTACTTGGGAGGATGATATTTGTAACTCATTAGAATTTTCTCATTATTATGCATAAAGTGCACAATGTGATTTGAATAAGAAGGGATGATATCTTTTTTTAAAAATGATGAAATGTAAGAGATGAGAGAGAAATGTACTGGGAGAAAGGGAAAGGGAGAAATGAAATGATGAAAGTTATCTGCATTAAAAAAAAGAGACAAGTTTTACTGTTAAGGGGAAGAGGAGAAGGAAAGGGTGAGAAAGTAAACCTTAACTCTCATCAGAATTGTCTCAAAAAGGGGGAGGGAGTGGTCAGTATCAAACACTTTTGAGGAGGGACAGGGTGAAAGGAGACAGTAATTGGGGGGAAGTAGAATTAGCAATAGTTATTATAAAAATAATTTCAAAGCAAGTTTCTCTGATAAGGCCTCATTTTTCAAATATAAAAGGAACTGAATCACATTTATAATAAATTGAAAAATGATCAAAAGATATGATCTGTGCCCAAAGGGCTACAAATTCATGCATGTACTTTGATCTAACAACACTACTCCTTGGCATGAATGCCAAAAGAGATTCAGAAAAAAAAGAAAATTGACCTAGATGCACAAAAAATATTTATAGTAGCTCTCTTCTCAGGGTAAAAGGAAATTGAAGGCATGCCCATCAATAAACTATGGTGTGTTTGTGATAGAATATTATTGTTTTATGGGAAATGATGAGCAAGATGCTCTCAGGAAGGAAAAAAAAACACCTAGAAAGCCCTCCATGAATTCGAGCTAAGTGAAATGTACTGTACACAAAGTAATAGCAATGTTCTGGGATGACCAGCTGTGAAACTTTGCTATTCTCCGTAGTACAATCATCCAAGACTACTCTGAAGGAATTATGATGAAAAATTCTATTGATACTCAACGAAGAAACTAATTGTGTTTGAATACAGAGTGAAGCCTTCTCTCTCTCTCTCTTTTTAACTTTTAAAATTTTTTTTCTTGAGGATTTTTATTTTCATTGGGGTGAGAGATCTGTTTTTCCCACCCCCAATTTGACTTTTGTGGAAATGTTTTGTATAACTTCACAAGGGGTTCTTAATTGGGACAAGAGAGAGAATCTAGAACTCAAAACTTTTAGAAACAAATATAAAATTTTTGGTTTTTGTTTTTGAATGTAATTGGGGGAAATATTGAATAAATAAAACAAAAAAAATTTGAGCTGATCCAAAGTGAAATAGGTTGCAAAAAGTTACTAAATTGCGTATTATCCTTTACCCAGCAATATTCCTAGTAGACCTATAGGTGCAGGGATAAGGAGAAAAAAAGAAATATATTTATGCATAAAATTTATGCAAAAATATTTCTACTAAATCTTTTTGGGTTGTGGTGGCATAAAACTAAAAATTTTAGGGGGTATCTATCAATTACAGAGGGCAACTAAATAGGAATACCAACGCTAGGGTCAGAAAGACTCCTCTTTGTAAGTTCAAAATCTGGTCTTGGGCACTTACTATCTATGTGACTCTGGACAAGTTCTTAACCCTATTTGTCTCCATTTTTTATCTGTAAAATGAGAGATAGAGAAGGAAATAGCAAAACATTTTTCTTTGCTAAAAAAAAGCCTAAAATGAGGTCATGAAAAGTTGGACATGACTGGAACATCTGAACAACAACAGCAATTGCAGAATAGCTGAACAAATTAAGCTATATGAGTGTAATGGAATACTTCCATGCCATACAAAATAATGCAAAGCAAAGTTTCAGAGAAATCTGGAAAGACTTCTTATACAAACTGGTAAAAAGTGAGATGAGCAGAACCAAAAAAGCAATTTATAGAACAGCAATATAGTAAGGATAAACAATTTTGAAAGACTTAAGAACTCTGATCAAAATAATAACTAATGATGATGAAACATGTCACTCACCATCCACTAGACAGGCAATGACCTTTGGAAGCAAATGTATATTTTTTGGACATGATCAGTGTGGAAATGTTTTTGTTTGATTTCAAAGGTTTTGTTTTTCCTTATCTCCATCCTCTAAGATAAAAGAGATGGATGGAGAAAAAAATAGATGGTTGTTCACTGGAAAAAAATAAAATGTAATTTAAAAAATGGAATGAGTTGTCTTGGGAGGTAGTATATTGCCCTTTTCCTAGAGATTTTCCAGCAAATGCTTTTTTGGGGGTATATCATAGATTTTCTTTTTCAAGTATCCTTTGGGTTATATGGTTTCTAGAAAGTTCTATCTGTCTCTGAAATACTTTGATCTTATCAATTCCACATCTTTCAAAACAGGTTTAAATAAGCAAATTAATACATAATAAGGAAATT